>NC_135824.1:5859285-6132203 GCF_964213995.1 Mustelus asterias
ACCACGGACAGAATTTTACCATCCCGCCCACCGCGGGAATCGTAGTGGGCGGGACACGGACCGTGCAAATGTTCGTTGACCTCGGGTGGGACTATCTGGCCTTGGAGCGAGCGTACCGGAAAAAACCCACCCCAGGAGTTCTATTTCAAGACAAAGAAAGTAAATTCCTGATCTGATGGTATTTCTATTAATGTCATAAAGTTCCAGAATGATCCAACAGGCTGGGGTTCTTTTCTCTAGAAAAAGGACAACTGAGAGGTGATCTGATCGAGGTCTTAAAGATTCTGAAAGAATTTGACATGATAAATGCATTGATGTTTCCATCTGTGAGAAATCAGTACGAGGGGGCCACCAGTATAAGACAATCACTTTGCCACTTTATAGATGGCACGGTGGCACAATGGTCAGCACTGCTGCCTTGCAACATCAGGAACCCAGGTCCCAGCCTTGGGTCACTGTCTGATTTCGATTTGATTTGATTTATTATTGTCACATGTATTAGAAAACAGTGAAAAGTATTGTTTCTTGCGCGCTACACAGACAAAGCATACCGTTCATAGAGAAGGAAACGAGAGAGTGCAGAATGTAGTGTTAGAGTCATAGTTAGGGTGTAGAGAAAGATTAACTTAATGCAAGGTAGGTCCATTCAAAAGTCTGACGGCAGCAGTGAAGAAGCTGTTCTCGACTCGGTTGGTACGCGATCTCAGACTTTTGTATCTTTTTCCCGCTGGGAGAAGGCGGAAGAGAGAATGTCTGGGGTGCGTGGGGTCCTTATTTATGCTGACTGCCGAGGCAGCGGGAATGTAGACTGAGTCAAATGGATGGGAGGTTGGTTTGCGTGATGGATTGGGCTTCATTCACAACCTTTTGTAGTTTCTTGCAGTCTTGGGCAGAGCAGGAACCCATACCAAGCTGTGATACAACCAGAAGGAATGCTTTCTATGGTGCATCTGTAAAAGTTGGTGTGAGTTGTAGCTGACATGCCAAATTTCCTTAGTCTTCTGAGAAAGTCTGTGTGGAGTCTGCACTTTTACCATCGTCCATCCAGCTCAGAAACTACAATAATCCTCACATCTTTGAATTATTTCTCTATGTAATAATCTTTAGAAAACTCAATATCACCACAATCTTGTTCTTAAGAGGCATGGACTGGAATCTTATCACCGTTCGCACCGGCGGGATTTTCCTGTCCCGCTGCAGTGAATGGAGATTTGACTGGCCGCCAAACTCTCTGACATCGCTGCAGCGGGAGCGTGGCATGAACAGCTGGTAAGATCACACCGCGGGAGTTCTAGTTCACTTTTTATATCCAACTTTAGGAGCAACGTTTGGGGCCGGAATTCTCCGACCTCGCCCATGGCTGCGATTCTCCAATCCCGCTGCAGTGAACGGAGATTTGGCTGAGCGCCAAGTTCTCCATTCTCACTGGCAATGGCGGCGGGGAGTCCGACATCGGAAAGACCCAGCCAGAGACTTTTTATTCAAATTGTCTATTTCTGTCTTGTCAAAGTGAGCAAAATTCATCCAATGTTTCGAGTTGGGATGACCTTTCATCTGAGGGTCATCCAAACTCGAAATGTTGGCTCTATTCCCTCTCCACAGGTGCTGTCAGACCTGCTGAGAATTTCCAGCATTTTCTGTTTTAGTTTCAGATTCCAGCATCCGCAGTATTTTTCTTATATCTTGACCAAAATTCCTACTTTGAATGGAGTGTTTTCCTGATTTGGACACTCATGACTTCCCAGGTCCATTATAGCCTGGGTATTGCAGTTTAAATCATAGAATCCCTACAGTACAGAAGGAGGCCATTCGACCCATCGAGTCTGCACCAACCACAATCCCACCCAGGCCCTATTCCCGCAACCCCACACATTTACCCTGCTAATCCGCCTAACATTAGGGTCAATTTATCATGGCCAATCAACCTAACCCGCACATGTTTGGACTGTGGGAGGAAACCAGAGCACCCGGAGGAAACCCACACAGACACGAGGAGAATGTGCAAACTCTGCACAGACAGTGAACCAAGCCGGGAATTGAACCCAGGTCCCTGGCACTGTGAGGCAGCAGTGCTAACCACTGTGCCACCCAAGTTCTATCTCGGTCCAACAATGAGCCTCATCATTGCCCCTCATGATATTTTCCCATTTTCCACACTAGCCACCCTGTGCCATTTCCATCTGAGATGGCCAACTTGGTGCCAAATCACATCCCCATGATGGACTGGAACAAGCCAGTCCAATCTCGTCTCACACCGAGGCTGTTCATCCAGCCGACATGGAAAACTTCGCGTCCCGTCAATCTGGGCTGCATTTGGTCAAATTCAGTGGAGGTGAAAAGTCAGAATTCAATCATCAGCACCACCCAATCTCTGTGGAGTTTCCTTTATAAACTAAAGAAACCCAGCCAAATATTCAACATGTAGAAATGCCAAACTATAAGGTCATTCTCTGAAGATCATTATTCGAAGATCATTCTTTGTGTTTACAATTTCTTTGCAATTTCCCTAACAAGAAAACCCATTGTTAATCACATTTAGTTGCCAGTGATTTGGGCCGAACACATTTTGGATAAAGACCAAGTACTGGAAACTCAATATTCTAGGCATTAAATATAAAGGAATTTGGCAAGATGTTGCAGGAATGCGTCCAAAACACTATGGATGAATTTCAAAACAGTTGCATCTCCACAAAGATATTCACGTTACACATTTTCATTCCCTCCAAATGATCGTGGTGATGTTTATCGAAGCTGGCACAGTTTGTTGCGTTGCTGGGATGTGGAATTCCTGCTCCTTACAGGATTCATGTTTTAATGTGTCCTGTGTGAATGTGTGCGCGGTGTGGACATCATGGATTGAATATAGAAGAACTGGCGGGAGCAGGGAGTGTTCAACAGACCCAACCGCCCACCTGCCACATTACTTTCCAAACATCCACCCAGCTTCTGACCACATTCCATGTTAGCCTTGGGTTCGTGGTAGTGGCCTCTGTGGTACTCATCACTAGGGTGATGGTCAGGGTGGTAGAGGTCAGGATGGTAGAGGTCACTGAGGTAGAGGTCAGGGTTGTAAACATCAGTGGGATAGAGATCAGGTTTAGTAGAGGTCACTGAGGTAGAGGTCACTGTGGAAATGGTCAGTGGGGCAGAGGTCAATGTGGTAGAGGTCAGTGGGGTAGAGGTCAGGGTGTAGAGGTCAGTGGGGCAGAGGTCAATGTGGTAGAGGTCAGTGGGGTAGAGGTCAGGGTGTAGAGGTCAGTGAGGTAGAGGTCAGTGGGGTAGGGATCAGTGGGGTAGAGGTCAGTGTGGTAGAGGTCAGTGGGGTAGAGGTCAGTGGGGTAAAGGGCAGTGGGATAGAGGTCATTGTGGTAGAGGTCAGTGGGGTAGAGGTCAATGGGGTAGAGGTCAGTGTGGTAGAGGTCAGGGCATAGAGATCAGTGTGGTAGAGGTCAGGGTGTAGAGATCAGTGTGGTAGAGGTCAGGGTGTAGAGGTCAGTGGGGTAGAGGTCAGTGTGGTAGAGGTCAGGGCGTGGCGATCAGTGGGGTAGAGGTCAGTGCGGTAGAGGTCAGGGTGTAGAGATCAGTGGGGTAGAGGTCAGTGTGGTAGAGGTCAGGGCATAGAGATCAGTGTGGTAGAGGTCAGGGTGTAGAGGTCAGTGGGGTAGAGGTCAGTGTGGTAGAGGTCAGGGCGTGGCGATCAGTGGGGTAGAGGTCAGTGTGGTAGAGGTCAGGGTGTAGAGATCAGTGGGGTAGAGGTCAGTGTGGTAGAGGTCAGGGTGTAGAGATCAGTGTGGTAGAGGTCAGGGTGTAGAGGTCAGTGGGGTAGAGGTCAGTGTGGTAGAGGTCAGGGCGTGGCGATCAGTGGGGTAGAGGTCAGTGTGGTAGAGGTCAGGGTGTAGAGATCAGTGGGGTAGAGGTCAGTGTGGTAGAGGTCAGGGCATAGAGATCAGTGTGGTAGAGGTCAGGGTGTAGAGGTCAGTGTGGTAGAGGTCAGGGTGTAGAGGTCAGTGGGGTAGAGGTCAGTGTGGTAGAGGTCAGGGAGTAGAGGTCAGCGTGGTAGAGGTCAGGGTGTAGAGGTCAGTGTGGTAGGGGTCAGGGTGTAGAGGTCAGTGGGGTAGAGGTCAGTGTGGTAGAGGTCAGGGAGTAGAGGTCAGCGTGGTAGAGGTCAGGGTGTAGAGGTCAGCGTGGTAGAGGTCAGGGTGGTAGAGGTCAGTGGGATAGAAGTCAATGTGTCATAAAGTCATAGAGTCGTACAGCGCAGGAAAGGCCCTTCAGCCCATCGGGTCTGCACCAACAATATCTACCAGTAAAGGCGCGCTAATCCCATTTTCCTGCACTTGTCCCATATCCTTGAATGTTAGGATATTACAATTGCTCATCCAAATATTTTTTAAAGGTTGTAAGGTTTCCAGCCTTCACTACCTTCCCAGGCAGCGCATTCCAGATTCCCACCACCCTCTGAGTGAAAAAGCTTTTTCTCAAATCCTCTCTGAATGTTCTGCCCCTGACCCTAAAACCCTGCCCCCTCGTGATGGACATTTATTAGGGGTCAGTGTAATAGAGGTCACAGAGTCCTGAGCCTAAAATTTAAGACGAGACAGAAGCGAGTGAGTGCAGCATTGTTGGAGGGGCAGTCTTTTACAAGAGACAGTAGATGTGAACAATCCCACAGCACTATTGTGTTTCCTACATTAGAGCTATATGAAAGTGATTACACTTGAAATATATGTAAAGCACTGTGGTGCATCCTAAAGGTAATATAAAATCTTTCTCTCTGGAACAAAATACGTATCCGAGACTCTTGAACCTTGACTGCCACCATGTCCTGTCTTTACTTTATTGACTTTACATTCTTGTTACCCTTTGGCTGATATTGTTTAATTGGATTTCTCCCTCTTACTCCTACCTTCTAACCTGTGTCTTTACCAAATTTGATTTCTCCATTGTGGTGAACAGTTAAAACAAGTCAGTTTCATCAGGTCTCTTTATAGTCCTGAAAACTTCATTCAAACTTCATTTCAAACTTTCCTGTTTTCCAAAAAAAAACAGGTCCAAACTCCTTAACCTTTGCTCACAACCTGATTTCCTGTTATCCAGGATCACATTCCTTGTTCCCGTGGGAGTTTGGACCCTTGACAAGAAATAATTCAGGAGTCAATAGAATGCATCATGAATCTAGTGTTCACGAGGGGACAATAACAGAGTAAATTTCAGAGACAGGTTTTTAATTAAGTCACCCCAAAGAATTATTCCTGCCTTTTGAGGTTGAAGTATTTAATTGTGACATTACGATTGTCCGCATGTGTGTACTTTATTAACTAAAGTAAAGTTTATTTATTAGTCACAAGTAGGCTTACATTAACACTGCAATGAAGTTACTGTGAAAATCCCCTAGTCGCCACACTCCGGCACCTGTTCGGGTACACTGAGGGAGAATTTAGCATGGCCAATGCACCTAACCAGCACGTCTTTCGGACTGTGGGGGGAAACCGGAAAACCCGGAGGAAACCCACGCAGACATGGGGAGAATGTGCAGACTCTGCACAGACAGTGACCCAAGCTGGGAATCGAACCCAGGTCCCTGGCGCTGTGAGGCAGCAGTGCTAGCTACTGTGCCACCGTGTTGAATGTGAGGCTCACTCAAAGGATTGAAATTGGGCCTGACACCCAATTTGGGGCCACATTTGGGCCTCGCAGTTGGAATGTACACTGACTGTTGTTGTAAAGCAGAGTTGGATCACCCCCTCTGAGAACTAACACCGAAACACCCAAAGAGGAGTACCTCACCCTATAATCTGTAAAAGGTGTATGTGGCATGGTGTGACCTGCGCTTCAGCAACTTCTAGTGGTTAAATTCAAAAATAAATCCGTGACACTCTCTCTAAAATCAACACATAATAATTTATTTATCTAACCAACGATGAGCACATTAACTAAACTATTAACACATCGAATAAATCCCTTCGAACTATTAACTTTCCCCGAATAGAACAAGATTCTAATGGTCTGCTGTTCAAATAAATACAATTCCCACTCATTAACAAAAATAGAGTTTAGTCACTCTCTAAATTACAACCAGGTTTTGTGTCTTTCGGAATATTTTGGGCTTTCTCTGTTGATTCTTCTGTCTGGAACTTCTTCCTACTTTGGTATCTTTGCTATCTAGGTGGTGCTTTCTCTAAGACAAATATGAAGCTATGAGAGCCAGCGATTCTCTCTCTCTCTTGAGAAGTGAGAGCTGAGCAATGTGCACTAATCTTTGGCAGTGGCAGTTGCTCACCCCTCTTTGTCCCACTGCTTTTATACCTGTGGTGACATATCAATATTTCCCACAATAGGATTGGTCCTAGGTTGCCAAAAACCATCAGATTTAAATTTAATAGGTTCTTCGTATCTAAGTGCCTGATGACAAATTGATTGGCTAAATTCAAAAGCCTGTTGCCTTGGTAAAAACTGCTGCTTGGCCTTTCAATACTAATGTCTCAGTTTGGACTCTGTGTACTAGCAATTTTTTTAACTCTCTAAGCACAGAAAATGTACCACCTTTTAAAGGGACGATGCAATGCTTTCCCCCCTTGCATTCTACAATTCTACAAACACCAATCTACAATTACCCTACCTAACTTTGCAACACTGTATATTCTGTCCCAAATAAATTTATACCGTTGTAACAACAACTTGTACATTTGTAGTGCCTTCAATGTAGTAAAATGTCCTGACGTGCAATCAAACAAGAAGATATTTGGAGAGGTGATCAAATTCTTGATCAATGGGATGGGATTTCAGGTGGTGTCTTGGAGGATGAGAGAGAGGCATCAAGACTTAAAGAGGGAATTCCAGAGTTTAGGACCTAGTCAGTTGAAAACACGGCCAATAGCAATGAGGTAGGGTGCCAGGAGACCGCAGAGATCGGGATGGACAAGACCACGGACAGAATTGTAAACAAAAGCGAGAATTTTCAATTCAGGGCATCGTCAGACCGGGAAACAATGTCGGCCAGTCAGCAAAATAGGCGATAAAAAGGCTTTTCATATTAGGTGGAAGAGGATGGGTTATCTGCTATGAGATAAAGGTATCAACCTTGTATTGGAGAGTGAGGGAATCTCAACTTCACATGGAACTGGCTATAGCGAGTGGCAGAGTGAGTGAAGGACAAGTGGTGGAGGTATCTCCTCAATGAGAAATGATGTGGAGATGCCGGCGTTGGACTGGGTTGGGCACAGTAAGAAGTCTCACAACACCAGGTTAAAATCCAGCAGGTTTATTTGGAATCACCAGCTTTCGGAGCGCTGCTAAAGCTCGTGATTCCAAATAAACCTGTTGGACTTGAACCTAGTGTTGTGAGACTTCTTACAATGAGAAATGGATCTAGAGAAGGTGCTGAAACTAATTAATTATAAGATCCTGATGGTTTTAATCCAAGGATATTGAGAAAGCTAGAAACTAAAAGAGCAAAGCCTACAATTTCTCAAAATTCTTTACAAAGGAAATTTTTGCCAGAGGAGTGGAGTGTTTCTCCCACCACACGATGCTGCCAGACCTGTCAAGTATTTCCAGCATTTTCCATTTTTGCTTCACTAACGTTTGAATGGGAGAGGCTTAAGTTAAAGTATCCAGTTAAGTTCGAGGTAGATCTTGGTAAAATAGCCATGGTCCTTGAAGCTGCCAATGTCCATCATTGGTCACTCACACTTCACCACAAGTAGCCAAATGGAGGCAACCAGTATATGAACGGCAGAGACCTTTAGCACTGTTTCAATAGTAGAGTAAGTCATTTAATTATCCTCTAACTAAGTACAGCTAACTAAACAAAGATGAGAAATCAAAGTTTGCAAGCTTCTCTGGTCTGTATATCCACTGCCTTAATTTTGGAAGAGAAGAGTGATACCAAATTATTGCACTTGTTTCAAAGGCTGCCTCCCAGTGTGAGATATCGGCATCATTACCCCCAGCAGATCTGTTTACTGTTTTCATTCATCAAAACAGTGTTTTACAGTCAATAATTTTCAGCTAATTACATCACACATCTGCCATTAACGCAATGCTCTGGCAGCGAGCAGCACCCATAGGGAGGGTGTTGGACACAAGGGCAGGGGTAGATGGGGCAACGCAATTGGCCCCAGTGCCGTGAGATTAGCCATAAAGTGGGGTGGCGATGGCCTAGTGGTATTATCGCTAGACTATTTAATCCAGAAACTCAGCAAGTGTTCTGAGAACCCGGGTTCGAATCCCACCCATGGTAGATGGTGGAATTCGAATTCAATAAAAAACATCTGGAATTCGGAATGTACTGATGACCGTGAAACCATTGTCGGAAAAATCCATCTGTTTCACTATTGTCCTTTAGGGAAGGAAATCTGCTGTCCTTACCCGGTCTGGCCTACATGTGACTCCAGAGTCAGAGCAATGTGGTTGACTCTCAAATGCCCTTGGGCAACTAGGGATGGGCAATAAATGCTGGCCCAGCCAGCGACGCCCATGTCGCATGGATGAATAAAAAATAAAAATGTAATCTTCCAGGGTTAACACTTGGTCCATCGCTGCGCAGTGATCCCCCACCTGGTAAATGAGCGCATTTGGCTGTTAGGAGCGGGTTGAGCTGCGAGGCCTTTCAGAGTCGAATATCTGTCAACACTCACAGCCTAAGCTCAAACACAAAGAACAGGCAAGGTGTTCGAGGTGCCTGTGAGTGCCCACGTACCCATAAATCCCAGCTCAAGGTAGCGTTTCAAGGAGAGCAGAAAGCAACATTAGCCGGGGCTGAGAGCGGGATGAATTATTCACCGCCTGTCAAAATGTCCACAGTTACAGACTTTGCAAATCAGCTCAGGGAGTTCCCTAAACACATGTCAGAAATCACTCAGATCAAAGTGTGTGTTGATATTTTAATTAAACACCACATGCCAGTAAACTAATTCTCCGCACTATAATTTTTATAATAATTGCAACAACAAGCTGCAGCATTTGATTGCATTCCTGCAGTGGCGCCAGGTTAACATTTCTCATTACATCCCTGTGTTCTGGTTTGTTCAACACGTTTGTTAATAAGGAGTCTAGGAATTAATGTCATTCCTGGAGGTGAGCCAGGTGTGTATTGTGAATACCAGTATCAGATGGTACGAGCAACGATTAAATCAAAGTCTCTTACGGTCTATTTGCACTAATAATGCTGAACTGCACAGTGCGCCATAAAGTTAAACCTCAGTCGTTCAGTTCCTACAACGGCTCACAGGATAAATACACAGAGACGCTGTGTCCCAGTCAGTTCCTCAGCTCACCTCAGCTGTGGGCCTGGATTTTACCGCCTGCCCGCCACGGGAATCGGAGCAGGCGAGGGGCGGACAATGGAAAGGTCCGCTGACCTCGGATGAGATCTTACGGTTTCAGGACGCGCAAGGCTGTAAAATCCCAACCGTGATGTTTGAAAGTGCAATGCCAGTGTTCCTGGGCAAGTTGAAGGGCAATATGTTGACCCTAGCATCTGGGGGCAAACACTCTGCTGGTTGGAGTCATATCTGGTACATAGGAAGATGGTTGTGGTTGTGGAGGGTCAGTCATCTCAGCTCCAGGACATCTCTGCAGGAGTCCCTCAGGGTAGTGTCCTCAGCCCAACAATCTTCAGCTGCTTCATCAATGACCTTCCTGCCATCATAAGGTCAGAAGTGGGGATGTTCGCTGATGATTGCACAATGTTCAGCACCATTCGTGACTCCTCAGATACTGAAGCAGTCCATGTTCAAATACAACAAGATTTCGACAATATCCAGGCTCGGGCTGACAAGTGGCAAGTAATATTTGAGCCACACAAATACCAGGCAGTGACCATCACCAATTAGAGACACACTAACCACTGCCCCTTGACTTTCAATGGTGTAACCATCACTGCATCCCCCACTGTCAACATCCTTGGGGTTACCATTGACCAAAAACTCAATTGGACTCACCACATAAACACAGTGGCTACAAGAGCAGGTCAGAGGCTAGGAATATTGCGGTGAGTAACTCACCTCCTGACTCCCCAGAGCCTATCCACCATCTACAAGGCACAAGTCAGGAGTGTGATGGAATAGCCCCCACTTGCCTGGATGGGTGCAGCTCCAACAACACTCAAGAAGCTTGACACCATCCAGGACAAAGCAGCCTGCTTGATTGGCACCACATCTACAAACATCCACTCCCTCCACCACCGACGCTCAGTAGCAGCAGTGTGTACTATCTACAAGATGCACTGCAGCAATTCACCAAAGATCCTTAGGCAGCATCTTCCATTCCCACGACCACTTCTATCTAGAAGGACAAGGGCAGCGGATACATGGGAACACCACCACCTGCAAGTTCCCCTCCAAGCCACTCACCATCCTGACTTGGAAATACATCGCCGTTCCTTCACAGTCACTGCGTCAAAATCCTGGAATTCCCTCCCTAATGGCATTGTGGGTCAACCCACAGAATATGGACTGCAGCGATTTAGGAAGGTGGCTCACCACCACCTTCTCAAGGGCAACTAGAGATGGGCAACAAATGCTGGCCAGCCAGCGACACCCATGTCCCACGAATGAATTAAAAAAAACAGGGTTCCTTCTCCTGGTCACTATCCAGTGACTTCAGCCGGGACACTTGCCCGTGTGGAAGTTGGCACCAACTATGTTGCTCTCATGGATGAATAGCCTGCTGACCGTTATTATGACGAGTTCCCATCTGGGTGATACGCTGGAGCTCCATTCCTCTGTTGGTGTTCATAGCAAAAGCAACAGAGAGACCAGAGAGGCCACAACTCCTGCAAGGTGGTTGGACTAGTGATAAGGCTTCTGAAAAGCAGACAGGATCGTCCAATAGATGCACAAGTACAAAAGGCAATGAAGTTATGCTGAACATGACCAGACAGACCTCAGCTGGAGTGCTACATCCAATTTTTAGTACCACGCTTTGGAAAGGGTGTTAAGGCCGGAGGGCATGCAGCGGAGATTTACTGGGTTGGTACCAGAGATGAGGGACTTTGGTTATCTGTAGAGACCACAGAAGCAGGGATTGTTCTTAGAGCAGCAAAGTGTTAGGATGCCAGATCAGAAACCCCAAGATATATTATGAAGTAAGACTAGTCCCCAAAAATGTTGTATTTTGGCATTAATGTGTGGACATGATGTCTTACTCCAGGCAATATTCTACTGACAAACCAGGGCGTTTCTATCAAACAAACTTTATTTAACAACACAGATTAACTATAACAAATGAATTTGCTTAACATTTAACAATGAAACAATACTTCAATACGACAAGATGCAATTCTTAACTGCTAACCTATGTGTTCCAAGTAAACAAAATTTCCCTTATACACTTAAACCCCTCTTTATAATTAGTTAGCCAAACACAGGCATACTTGCTTGTGACTTAGGTTAACAGTCCTGGAGCTTTCAGGAAATCTCTGGAGAGAGAAAGCGAGAGAGAGAGAGAAAATCAGACAGAGAGTCACCTGTTTCTTCTCGTAGGTCCAGGCAGCTACTGCTTGTATTTTAAAATGAAAATGAAACTGTTTTTTTCTGCAAGCTTAGCAAAACACTGCCTCTAAAAGCAACTCCACATTAAACATAAAATATATCAAAATAGCACTGTATCATCACAAAAGTAAAAGTAAAGTTTATTTATTAGTCACAAGTAAGGCTTACATTAACACTGCAATGAAATTACTATGGAATTTCCCTAGTCGCCACAGTCCGGTGCCTGTTCGGATCAATGCACCCTAACCAGCATGTCTTTCAGACTGTGGGGGAAAGCCAAAGCACCCGGAGGAAACCCACGCACACATGGGGAGAACATGCAGACTCCACACAGACAGTGACCCAAGCTGGGAATTGAACCCGGGTCCCTGGCACTGTGAAGCAGCAGTGCTAACCACTGTGTTACCATGGCGCCCCAGTAACAGTAGGTTAAAGGGAGATTGAATGGGAGTTTTCAAATCTATTTATGTTTCGACAAAATAAATGGAGAGAAATGATTTTCAGTGGCAGGTGGGACAGTAACCAGAGGACCCAGATTTAGGCCTGAATTTCACACTCCCCAACCAGTGGCCTTGTAGGCATGAAATAGCACAGGTTCCTGTAGGGCCCCAACCTCTTATCAACTTTATACTGGGGCAGGTGAGGCCTGGGACAGGTCATCCACCCCTGCCCCAATCGAGATCCCTAAATGGCCAATTATTGTCCTCAATTTTCCGGCTGGTGGGATAATTTCCCCGGGGTGGGGGGGAGATCAATTCAGGCCTCGGAGGGAAGGGTCAGTATCCCTCCATCAGAAGCCCCCTTCCGTACTCGGGCACACCCTCACTCTTCCTGGATCCGGTGCCCCTCGCCCCACCCCTGACCTCTCCCCTGACACCACAATCTCCTATTATCTCATCCCCCTCACCCCCCCCCCCCCCCAAAACCACGTCCTTCCCCCAGCCCCACGGCCTACCCACCCTTCCCTAAACAAAGACCTCCAAAATGTTCCTGGTCCTAGTCTCCTGGGTCTGAGGCCCTGGGGGCTGCTTGCAGTCCCAATCCCGTCCACAACAGCTTCTGGCATTGCAGGGACTGGAAAGCTGCCGCCCTCTCGGATTGGCCAGTAGCTCTCTGAGGCGGGGCTTTCTCCTGAGTGATGGGTCGAAATTCTGCTTCCAGCCAATTAATGCTCATTGGAGCAGGAAACGGCTGCAGGGGCCTCGCAGTATCAGCGGGGATGAGTCTTCCACCAGCTCTTTTGATGGTGGAAAGGGAAACCCCACTGTCCGGAAAGTCCTCGCCTTAAAGTCATTTGTAAAAGAACCAGAGGGAAAAAGGAAAAACCAGGGTACATGATTTCAGGACAAGGGGCAGTCCATTTGGAGCTGGGATGAGGAGGAATTCCTTCATTCAGACGATGTGAATCTTTGTAATTCTCTGCCCCAGAGAGATGTGGAGGCTCAGTTATTGAGTATATTCAATGTGGCGATCAATAGATTCCTACATATTAAAAACATCAAGGGATACAGGGGATAGTGTTGGGAATTGGGGTTGAAGTGAGATGATTAGCCATGATCTCACTGAATAGCAGAGTTGGTTTGAAGGGCTGAATGTCCTACTCCTGCCCCCATTTGTACTCGTTTGTACTCATTGGAGTTTAGAAGGCTGAGGGGTGATCTTATAGAGACCTATAAGATAATGAAGGGGCTGGATAGGGTAGAGGTGGAGAGATTCTTTCCACTTAGAAAGGAAGCTAGAACTAGAGGGCACAGCCTCAAAATAAAGGGGGGTCAGTTTAGGACAGAGTTGAGGAGGAACTTCTTCTCTCAGGGGGTGGTGAATCTTTGGAATTCTCTGCCCACTGAAGTGGTGGAGGCTACCTCGTTGAATATGTTTAAATCACGGATAGATGGATTCCTGATCGGTAAGGGAATTAGGGGTTATAGGGATCAGGCGGGTAAGTGGAACTGATCCACTTCAGATCAGCCATGATCTTATTGAATGGCAGGGCAGGCTCGAGGGGCTAGATGGCCTACTCCTGCTCCTATTTCTTATGTTCTTATGTTCTTATTTCTTCTGTCCTTATGTAAGTATTCACGGATTGATCAGCAGAGATCACCAGACAGCGATGACAGGCCATAAACCCAACCAGGCTTGGAACACTAAAAGCAATGTTGGTGTTGAGTCAAAAACTCGCTTGTTTAGTAATGTTTTCCTTGTCCTGCATGACGTACACTGCTGTTTGTGGGAGCTTACTGTGCACAAATTGGCTGTGGTGTTTCCTACATCCCAACAGTGACTATACATCAACAGTGGTTTGTTAGCTGTGAAATGTTCTGGGAAGATAGAAACGCGAGTTATTTCTTCTATTGAGAAACAATCCTCAGGGTGCACTCAATTTCCCATGTGTGTGTCTGTGTATGCGCATGCATGTGTGTGTGCATGTGTATCTGTGTGTGCATGTGTGTCTTTGTGTGTCACTGTGTGCATGCGTGTGTCTGTGTGCATGCATGTGTGTGTGTGTGCACGTGTGTGTGCATATGTGTGTGTGTGTGCATATGTGTGTGTGTGTGTGTATGTGTGTCTGTGTGAGTGTATGCGCGTGAGTGTGTGTGCACGTGTGTGTGCGCAGGTGTGTGTACGTGCGTGTATGTATGTGTGTGAGTGTGTGTGTGTGTGTGTGTCCATGTGTGTGTGAGTGTGAGGCTTGAGACAGCTGCTTTGTCTGATGGACATTTAATATTGAATGTCCCGCAGCAATGATTAATAATTAGTAATAACTGAACTCTCATTTGGGTCAATATTTTTCTTTTCATTTGCGCTGGTTTGTAGTTTAATTATCGGCAACTTGCTACAACCAGGCAACTTGGAAAATACACCCAAATTTCTTGTACGCTCCATCAACTTTTTGTGCCTGATAATCCTGTATGATTTGGTTGGTGGGATTTCCTGCCTGCTTTATTTTTGAAGGAGATAACTTCTGAGTGAATCCTTTGCTCTTAAACTTTGAGTGCGCAATAATACAATGATGGTGAGTGGGATGCAGAGGCCATTGGAGTTACAGGTCAAATGGGACCAATATCCAGGCTGAGTGCCCAAGTACAATAAAAATCTAATTCTGAGTGAGAAGGATTTAAACCTTATTTATTAGTGTCACAAGTAGGCTAACATTGACACTGCAATGAAGTTACTGTGAAAATCCCCTAGTCACCACACTCCGGTGCCTGTTCGGGTACACTGAGGGAGAATTTACCCATGGCCAATGCATCTAACCGGCACGTCTTTTGGACTGTGGGAGGAAACCGGAGCAGCCGGAGGAAACCCACGCAGACACGGGGAGAACGTGCAGACTCTGCACAGACAGTGACCCAAGGCCGGGAATTGAGCCCAGGTCCCTGGTGTTGTGAGGCAGCAGTGCTAACCACTGTGCCACGGTGCCATGAGCAGACAAGGTCAATTTGATTACTATCCAAGCTTTGCAAGGCCAGAGCAATTGATAGCACCAACGGCTCTCCATGGTGAATCCATGACAAGGGTAAGACCTGAGGGAAGAATTAAGAGATCATATTCTCTCAAGTATTTTGCCACTAGTGGAATCCTCTCCTCTACTGGTCCAAATTCCGATCATGGAATTAAACAGAATAAAAGGGAGGCCATTCAGCCGTGTCCGTGATGGCTCTTTACACAAGACATCTATTCAGTCCTGTCCCCCTGCTCCTTCCCCATTGCCCTATTTTTTTTTTGGTTTCAAGTATTCATCCCATTCCCTATTGAAAGAAACAAAAAGATTCCATCGCCCTTCCAGGCAATGCATTCCAGCTCATAAGAACTCGATACGTTAGGAAATCTCTCCTCAACACCTCCTCCCTGTTTCTTTTCACAAGTATCAAGTACAATTGCTTTAGTTCTGTCTTCATGGAGAAAGACACGATTAACTTGGCTTTGTGAGTGGAAAATCATGTCTCACAAATTTGATTGAGTTTTTTGAAGGGGTAACCAAGAAGGTAGATGAGGGCAGTGCAGTTGATGTTGTCTACATGGACTTTAACAAGGCCTTTGACAAGGTACCGCATGGTAGGTTGTTGCATAAGGATAAATCTCACGGGATCCAGGGTCAGGTATCTAAATGGATACAAACTTGGCTTCTTGACAGAAGTGGTTGTAGAGAGTTGTTTTTTCAAACTGGAGACCTGTGACCAGCGGAGTGCCTCAGGGATCAGTGCTGGGTCCACTGTTATTTGTCATTTATGTTAATGATTTGGATGAGAATATAGGAAGCATGGTTAGTAAGTTTGCAGATGACACTAAGATTGGTGGCATAGTGGACAGTGAAGAAAGTTACCTCCAATTGCAACGGGATCTTGATCAATTGGGCCAATGGGCTGACGAACGGCAGATGGAGTTTAATTTAGTCAAATGCGAGGTGATGCATTTTGGTAGATTGAAACAGGGCAGGACTTACTCAGTTAATGGTAGGGCGTTGGGGGGAGTTACAGAACAAAGAGATCTAGGGGTTTATGTTCATAGCTCCTTGAAAGTGGAGTCACAGGCGGACAGAGTGGTGAAGAAGGCATTTGGCATGCTTGGTTTCATCGGTCAGAACATTGAATGCAGGAGTTGGAATGTCTTGTTGAAGTTGGACAAGACATTGGTAAGGCCACACTTGGAATACTGTGTGCAATTCTGGTCACCCTATTATAGAAAGGATATAAGGAATATAAAAGCAGAGATGTCTTGCTGCATCTGATGTGGAGATGCATCTGTACGGGGCATTGGTGAGGCCGCAGCTGGAATACTGTGTGCCGTTTTGGTCCCCTTATTTGTGGAAGGATATATTGGCCTTGGAGGGAGTGCAGAGAAGGTTCACCAGGTTGATACCAGAGATGAGGGGTGTTGATTATGAGGAGAGACTGAGCAGATTGGATTTGTACTCATTGGAATTTAGAAGGCTGAGGGGGGATCTTATAGAGACCTATAAGATAATGAAGGGGCTGGATAGGGTAGAGGTGGAGAGATTCTTTCCACTTAGAAAGGAAGCTAGAACTAGAGGGCACAGCCTCAAAATAAAAGGGGGTCAGTTTAGGACAGAGTTGAGGAGGAACTTCTTCTCTCAGAGGGTGGTGAATCTCTGGAATTCTCTGCCCACTGAAGTGGTGGAGGCTACCTCGTTGAATATGTTTAAATCACGGATAGGTGGATTCCTGATCGGTAAGGGAATTAGGGGTTATAGGGATCAGGTGGGTAAGTGGAACTGATCCACTTCAGATCAGCCATGATCTTATTGAATGGCGGGGCAGGCTCGAGGGGCTAGATGGCCTACTCCTGCTCCTATTTCCTATGTTCTTATGTTCTTATATTAAACTAGGATTTGATGGTTTGAGTTATAAGGAGAGGCTGGATAGACTGGGACTTTTTTCTCTGGAGCGTAGGAGGCTGAGGGGTGATCTTATAGAGGTCTATAAAATAATGAGGGGCACAGATCAGCTAGATAGTCGATATCCTTTCTCAAAGGTAGGGGAGTCTTAAACTAGAGGGCATAGGTTTAAGGTGAGAGGGGAGAGATGCAAAAGAGTCCAGAGGGGCAATCTTTTCACACAAGAGGGTGGTGAGTGTCTGGAACAAGCTCCCAGAGGTAGTGGTAGAGGCGGGTACAATTTTGTCTTTTAAAAAGCATTTAGATAGTTACATGGGTACGATGGGTATAGAGGGATATGGGCCAAATGTGAGCAATTGGGATTAGCTTAGGGGTTTTAAAAAAAAGGGCGGCATGGGTAAGTTGGGCTGAATGGCCTGTTTCCATGCTGTAAACCTCTATGACTCTATGACTCTATAACTTCCCAGAAATGCTAAGGAACCAAGGGTTTAGTGAGAAGGAGGAATTGAAGGAAATCAGGATTGCTAGAAACATAGTGTTGGAGAAATTAATGGGATTGAAAGCTAATAAATCCCCAGAGAAGCTGATAATTTACATCCCAGGGAATTAAAGGAAGTGGCCACGGAAATAGTGAATGCATTGGTGACCATCTTCCAGAGTTCTGTAGATTCTGGAACAGTCCCGGCAGATTGGAGAGTGCAAATGTAACCCCGCTATTTAAAAAAGGAGGGAGGGAGAAAACAGGGAATTACAGACCGGTTAACCGACCATCAATTGTAGGGAAAATGTTACAGTTTATTATAAAGAATGTGAGAACAGGAAACTTAGAAAATATCAATGGGATTAGACAAAGTCTGAATGGATTTATGAAAGACAAATCATGTTTGACAAACCCACTGGAGTTTTCTGAGGATACAACTTGTAGAATATTTGATTTGATTTATTATTGTCACATGTATTAGTATACAGTGAAAAGTATTGTTTCTTGCGCGTCATACAGACAAAGCATACCGTTCATAGAGAAGGAAGGGAGAGAGCGCAGAATGTAGTGTTACAGTCATAGCTCGGGTGTAGCCAAATCTGTAAGAAATTGATTGAAGCACTGTTAGAGAGTTTAAAAGAGTTAGAGTGAAGTTTTAGAAGCAAAGAACGAGAGTAAAAGATAGAATTAGAAGGTATGCTGGGCACAGCTTGCAAGAAGTCGCCTCGCTCTGGCGCCATCTTGGATTTATTTTTAGGTGAGGGTGAACCTGTGGATGTGGTGTATTTGGATTTTCAGAAAGTTTTTGATAAAGCCTCGCACAAGGGATGGAATTTTCCCAAATTTGGATCAGATGTGAGAAGCTATGTGAAACACATTGGCCGCAATCTTACCACAGTTCATGCCGGCTGGATTTTCCCATCCCACCACGGTGAACGGAGATCTGACTGCAGCGGGAGCGTGGCGTGAACGGGCGGTAAGATCGCACCCATTGGCCTCACAGCCGTCTCTGCTCGCCTGATTTAACAGAGCTCTGTGCAGTTTCAGAGAGCTGGCACGGTAGCACAGTGGTTAGCACTGCTGCTTCACAGCTCCAGGGACCTGGGTTCGATTCCTGGCTTGGGTCACTGTCTGTGTGGAGTTTGCACATTCTCCTCGTGTCTGCGTGGGTTTCCTCCGGGTGCTCCGGTTTCCTCCCACACTCCAAAGATGTGCGGGTTAGGTTGATTGGCCATGCTAAAATTGCCCCTTAGTGTCCTGAGATGAGTGGGATAGAGGGATTAGCGGATAAATGTGTAGGGATATGGGAGTAGGGCCTGGGTGGAATTGTGGTCGGTGCAGACTCGATGGGCCGAATGGCCTCTTTCTGCACTGTAGGGATTCTATGATTCTATGATGTGGAGATGCCGGCGTTGGACTGGGGTAAACACAGTAAGAAGTTTAACAACACCAGGTTAAAGTCCAACAGGTTTATTTGGTAGCAAAAGCCACACAAGCTTTCGGAGCCCCAAGCCCCTCCTGAAGAAGGTGTTGTTAAACTTCTTACAAGGATTACACAGCCAGCTGGAGGGGCGGGGCCTAAACATGCGGGCTACCTCAGGAATCTGAGGTTGGGGCACCCCTTTTAAAGGGTGCCTGATCTCAAATTTAAATGCAAGACCCCCTGCTTCCCCTTGATGAACATCAGGAACCTCCCCTACCCACAGATAAGATGCCCCCCCCATTTAAATTGGGAATCCTCGTGGATAAGGATAATAAGGATAATAAACGTTTCCTTATCCTTATCCTCGTGGATAAGGAAAAAGCAAGGGAGGAGAAAGGAATAAGATTCACCGGAAACAAACTGAATGGATTATTATTGTTCAATGGCAACATGCTACAGAGAGTATTCTCAATTTACTCCTGGGTCGTGTACTGTAATCTTGTCAGGGTTTCACATTTCTGACGCGTCGACTAAACTGGAAAGCAGCTCGCACCAGCGCAGTTCAGAGTTGCACATTTTTACTGAAAACCTTTGGTGAGCGTCCAAGTCTCATAATGCAGGATAGCACCAAGATTAGAAAATGAACTGACAAGATGGGATAAATCAAGAGGTAGCGGTTAGGAAAGAATGCAGAATGCCAGTCATTTCATGTTATCACTCAATAATGTAAAAGTTTTATTCCCCAGATATTATTTTTGGAAAGCACATCGGCCTGGAAACTAAGCTATCCAACACCCACTTCACAGACACTAAATGTTCATAGAAACCCTACAGTGCAGAAGGAGGCACCGACCACAATCCCACCCAGGCCCTACCCCCACATATTTTACCCGCTGATCCCTCTAACCTACACATCCCAGGACTCTAAGGGGCAAGTTTTTAACCTGGCCAATCAACCTAACCTGCACATCTTTGGACTGTGGGAGGAAACCGGAGCACCCGGAGGAAACCCACGCAGACACGAGGAGAATGTGCAAACTCCACACAGACAGTGACCCGAGCCGGGAATCGAACCCGGGACCCTGGAGCTGTGAAGCAGCAGTGCTAACCACTGTGCTACCGTGCCGCCCTGGCCTCCTGAGGCATAAGTCACTGGCTCAGTTCAAGCCAGTGTGCTCCTCCTGATCCATGGGCAGAATCGCATCGAGGCATCAGGGATAATTCGGTGTAAATTGTCATATGATCAGGAAATTGCAGGTTCAAAACCCACTGTGGACGGTTGGGAGCGGAGCTGGGGAGATAGAGAAACAAGAAGGAGCAAGGCTGAGAGCGGATATGAGAGCGTTGTTAGTGAGGAGTCACTGAGGAGCATCTGGGAAAACTCAATTCAGTCACCATAACCGCGGGGGGGATTCCAGAGGATCTAACCGGAGGAAGAGCAGTCAACAAACGCCAGTTTAGAAAGTGACAGCTGATTGGTGAGTAAATCCTGCTGAGTATTTTCGATCAACTAAAGTAATTCATTGCTTAAAACTGAGGTAGGGACCAAAAGAAAAGAAGTACAGAATAGTACTTTACAATTATAATAGAATTGTTTGGTAAGAAACAAAATTCTTAACTAATGTAAATAAGGCTCCTAGCTAACATAGTTTTTTTTTAGGGGAGTAACTAGCTTGATCGAGAGGGACGCCATGGTAGGAGACCACAGACCTGTGATGTGCTCCTCCTGCGCAATGTGGGAAACGAGGGACGCTGATGACCACGTGTGCAGAAGGTGTGTCCAAATGCAGCTTCTAGCTTACCAGATTTTGGAGCTGGAGCTGCGGGTGGATTCACTGTGGAGAATCCGCGATGCTGAGCAAGTCGTGGATAGCATGTTTAGCGAAGTGGTCACAGCGCAGGTGAGGGTTGCACAGGCAGAAAGGGAATGGATCACCATCAAGAATTGGAACAGACTCAGAAAGAGAGTGCAGGAGCCCCCTGTGATCATCCCCCTCTCAAACAGATATACCACTTTGGATACTGTTGGGGGAAAGACCTCTCAGGGGAAAGCAGGTCATGGCACCGTGGGTGGCTCTGCTGCTCAGAGGAGCAGTAGGAAAATAAATAGCAGGGCTATAGTGATGGGGGATTCAATAGTTAGGGGCACAGACACAAACATGAATCAAGGATGGTATGTTGCCTCCCTGGTGCCAGAGTCCAGAGTGTCACGGAGCGGCTGCAGGGCATTCTGGGAAGGGAAGGTGAACCGTGGTACACATTGGTACCAACAACATTGGTAAACTAAGGGATGAGGAACTACAGGCTGAGTACAGGAGGATAGGCGACAAATTAAAATGCTGGACCTCAAATATAGTCATCTCCGTATTACTCCCAGTTCCATGTGCTAGCAAGAGCAGGAATAAGAGGACAGAACAAAGAAACATGTGGCTGGTGTAGCCGGGAAGGATTCAGATTCTTGAGGCACTGGGGCCGGTTCGGGGGAACATGGGAGCTGTACAAACCCCAGAGGGTGCTGCACCCAGACAGAGCTGGGACCAATGATCCTGCTGGGACTTTTGCTCATTCTGTTGGGGAGTATTTAAACTCCTGTGGCCGGGGCTGGGATCCCAGGAGTAGGATCAGAAAGGTCAGATTTAGATCAGGAAAATGGAGGTAGAACATTAGCTGGTAATGTAGAAGATGTAGTGATAGACTTGGAATTATAGGAGAAACAAAGTTTAAAAAGTGTCCAGTAAGGGAAATTGATGGGGTTATACTGTTTATAATTCAATGCAAGGAGTATTACAGATATGGTAGATGAGTTAAGGGCACAGATAGACAAATGGCAGCGGGATGTCATTGCAATAACGGAAACCTGGCTAAAGGAGGAGCAAAATTGACAGCTCAACATCCCTAGTTATAGGGATTATTCCAGGAATCATTCACAAGAATGATCCCTGAAATGAGGAGCTTGTCGTATGAGGAATGGTTGAGGCCTCTGGGTCTGTACTCGGAGTTTAGAAGGATGAGGGGGGATCTTATTGAAATTTACAGGATACTGCGAGGCCTGAATAGAGTGGATGTGGAGAAGATGTTTCCACTAGTAGCAAAAACTAGAACCAGAGGGCACAACCTCAGGCTAAAAGGGCAATCCTTTAAAACAGAGATGAGGAGGAATTCCTTCAGTCAGAGAGTGGTGAATCTGTGGAACTCTTTGCCGCAAAAGGCTGTGGAGGCCAGGTCATTGAGTGTCTTTAAGACAGAGATAGATAGGTTCTTGATTAATAAGGGGATCAGGGGTTATGGGGAAAAGGCAGGAGAATGGGGATGAGAAAAATATCAGCCATGACTGAATGGCGGAGCAGATTCGATGGGCCGAGTGGCCTAATTCTGCTCCTGTGTCTTATGGTCTTATGACCTTCAAGTCTTCAGACACGACAGAGTGGGAGATAAAAAAGGAGCAGGAGTAACTCTAATGGTTAAAGAATAAATTCCAGTTATGAGGAGGGATGATATACTAAATGGATCAGCAAGCAAGGCTTTATGGGTTGAGCTCAGAAATAAAAAAGGGATAGTCACACGATTGGGAGTGTCCTACACACCCCCCAAATAGTGAAAGGGAGATAGAAGAACAAACATGTTGGCAAATTTCTGCCTGTAAGAACAAGGGGACAATAATATTGGAGACTTTAACTATCCCAATGTCAACTGGGATTCAAACATTGTAAGGGGCACTGAGGGAGAAACATTCACGCAGTGTGTCCAGGAAAATATTTTCAACCAATTAGTGACAAACCCAACAAAAGGAGATGCAATTTTAATCTTGTCATGGGGGACAAAGAAGGGCAGGTGGGTGAAGTAACAGTTGGTGACCATATTGGGGATCGTGATCACAATTCAGTCAGATTTAGCATGACCATGGAAAAGGAGAGAGAGATAAAGCAAGATTAAAAGCTTTGAACTGGGGGAAGGCAAATTTTGCAGGAATGAGAAAGGACTTGGCTGAGGTGGACTGGACAGCACTGCTAGGGGATAAATCAGTGGAAAACCAGTGGGAAGCACTAAAAAGCGAGATCTTAAATGTAACAAAGTAGACATGTCCCCTCCAAAAATAAGAGTGGTACTGCCAAATCTAGACCCCCCTCTGGCGGTCTAGAGCAATACAGGGGAAGATCAAACAGAAAAAGAAAGCATATGATTGGCACAAAGAACTAAGTACCGCAGACAGCCCAGACAAATACAGGAAGCGCAGGGACAAAGTAAAAGAGGAAACAGAGAAATCAAAGCGAGGGCATGAAACAAAATTTAGCAAATTAAGTTAAAGAAAACTTAAAGATGTGTTACCAATATAGCAATGGTAGTAAAGCAAATTACTGCGGATGCTGGAATCTGAAACCAAAAGAGAAAATGCTGGAAAATCTCAGCAGGTCTGGCAGCATCTGTAAGGAGAGAAAAGAACTGATGTTTTGAGTCCAGATGACCCCTTGTCAAAGCTGAAAGGCAGAGAAAGTGGGAGATATTTATGCATGACGTGGAGATGCCGGTGTTGGACTGGGGTGGGACACAGTAAGAAGTCTCACAACACCAGGTTAAAGTCCAACAGGTTTATTTGGTAGCAAATAATGATATTTATACTGCAGGGTGAGGGAATGAAAGATGAAAGGAGGGTGGGGGGAGAGACATACGGAAATCCTGTCGGAGAGAAGAGCAGTACTTCTTCAGGGTATGCATTCCTGGAAGAGAAGTGGCAGTGAGTTAAACACTGGATAAAAGCTAATTACTGCGGATGCTGGAATCTGAAACCAGATGGCCTTGGAGGGAGTGCAGAGAAGGTTCACCAGGTTGATACCAGAGATGAGGGGTGTTGATTATGAGGAGAGACTGAGCAGATTGGGTTTGTACTCGTTGGAATTTAGAAGGCTGAGGGGGGATCTTATAGAGACCTATACGATAATGAAGGGGCTGGATAGGGTAGAGGTGGAGAGATTCTTTCCACTTAGAAAGGAAACCAGAACTAGAGGGCACAGCCTCAAAATAAAGGGGGGTCAGTTTAAGACAGAGTTGAGGAGGAACTTCTTCTCTCAGAGGGTGGTGAATCTCTGGAATTCTCTGCCCACTGAAGTGGTGGAGGCTACCTCGTTGAATATGTTTAAATCACGGATAGATGGATTCCTGATCGGTAAGGGAATTAGGGGTTATGGGGATCAGGCGGGTAAGTGGAACTGATCCACTTCAGATCAGCTATGATCTAATTGAATGGCGGGGCAGGCTCGAGGGGCTAGATGGCCTACTCCTGCTCCTATTTCTTGTGTTCTTATGTTCTTATGTTCAAAAGAGAAAATGCTGGAAAATCTCAGCAGGTCTGGCAGCATCTGTAAGGAGAGAAAAGAACTGATGTCTGACCCTTGGGGTCATCTGGACTCGAAACGTCAGCTCTTTTCTCTCCTTACAGATGCTGCCAGACCTGCTGAGATTTTCCAGCAGTTTCTCTTTTGGTATTAACGGTAAAAGGTTAGTTGAGAAAAAAGTGGAACCTATCAGAGATGAAGAAGGGAGCTTGCGTGTACACGCAGAGGCTGTGGGAAAGATTTCAAATGAATATTTTGTCTCCACGTTTACAAAGGAAAGGGATGATGCAGATTTAGTATTCCAAGAGGAACACTGCGAGATATTGGGCAGGATAATCATCAAGAGGGAGGAAGGGTTAGAATCCTTGAAAGTTGATAAGTCGCCAGGACCAGATGGACTGTTTCTGAGGCTGCTGAAGGAGGTCAGGGAGCGGATAGCAGATGCTTGGAGGATGTTTTTCCAATCATCACTAGATACAGGGGAGGTAGCAGAGGACTGGAGAAATGCAAATGTAGTCCCATTGTTTATAAAGGGGATCGAAGTTAATGCTAAACAATTATAGGCCTTGATGAGATGCCGGCGTTGGACTGGGGTGAGCACAGCAAGAAGTCTCACAACACCAGGTTAAAGTCCAACAGGTTTATTTGCTATCACGAGCTTTCGGAGCGCTGCCCCTTCCTCAGGTGAGTGAATTATAGGCCAGATAGTCTTACATCGGTGGTGGGCAAATTAGTAGAATCAATCCTGAGAGATAGGATTAAAGAGAGGCATGGACTAGTCAGGGACGGTCAGCATAGATTTGTTAAAGGTCTTGCCTCACAAATTTGATTAAATTGTTTAAGGAAAGGACAAGAAGGGTTGATAAGGGTGGTGCAGTGGATGTTGTGTACATGGATTTTAGCAAGGCATTTGGCAAGGTCCCACATGGCAGACTGGTCACAAAAGGTAAAAGACCATGGGATACGGGGTAATGTGGCAAACTGGATCAAAAGTTCGCCTAGTAACAGTGGTGTGCCTCAGGGATCAGTGCTGGGTCCACTGTTATTTGTCATTTATATTAATGATTTGGATGAGAATATAGGGGGCATGGTTAGTAAGTTTGCAGATGACACCAAGATTGGTGGCATAGTGGACAGTGAAGAAAGTTATCTCCGATTGCAACGGGATCTTGATCAATTGGGCTGACAAATGGCAGATGGAGTTTAATTTGGACAAATGCGAGGTGATGCATTTTGGTAGATTGAACCAGGGCAGGACTTACTCAGTTAATGGTAGGGCGTTGGGGAGAATTACAGAACAAAGAGATCTAGGGGTACATGTTCATAGCTCCTTGAAAGTGGAGTCACAGGTGGACAGAATGGTGAAGAAGGCATTCGGCATGCTTGGTTTCATCGGTCAGAACATTGAATACAGGAGTTGGGACGTCTTGTTGAAGTTGTACAAGACATTGGTAAGGCCACACTTGGAATATTGTGTGCAATTCTGCCACCCTATTATAGAAAGGATATTATTAAACTAGAGAGAGAGCAGAAAAGATTTACTCGGATGCTACCGGGATTTCATGGCTTGAGTTATAAGGAGAGGCTGAATAGACTGGGACTTTTTTCTCTGGAGCGTAGGAGGCTGAAGGGAGACCTTATAAAGGTCTATAAAATAATGAGGGGCATAGATAATGTAGATAGTCAATATCTTTTCCCAAAGGTAGGGGAGTCTAAAATTAGAGGGCATAGGTTTAAGGTGAGGGGGAGAGATGCAAAAGTGTCCAGAGGGGCAATTTTTTCACACAGGGGGTGGTGAGTGTCTGGAACAAGCTGCCAGAGGTAGTGGTTGAGGCGGGTACAATTTTGTCTTTTAAAAAGCATTTAGATAGTTACATGGGTACGATGGGTATCGAGGGATATGGGCCAAATGCGGGCAATTGGGATTAGCTTAGGAGTTTAAAGAAAAGGGTGGCATGGACAAGTTGGGCCGAAGGACCTGTTTCCATGCTGTTATCCTCTATGACTCTACGAGAGAACAAATAGTAATGGTGGGGGATGCCCTTGCGAATGGAAAGATGTTTTATGTGGTGTTCCACAGGGCTCGATGTTGGGATCCTTACTGTTTGTGTAATATATTAATGATTTGGACGGGAACGTGGGGGGCACAATTGGGAAATATGCAGACGACACAAAGATTGGCCGAGTAGCGGATAGCATAGAGGATAGCTATAATCTCCAAAACGATATCAATGGGTTGGTGGAGTGGCCGGTAAAGAGGCAGATGGATTTTAACATAGAGAAGTGTGAGGTAACGCATTCAGGGAGGTCAAACGGTTATAAGGAGTACACAATAAATGGGAATATACTCGGAGGGGTAGATGAAGTGAGAGATCACGGCGTACAGGTGCACAGGTTCCTAAAGGCAGCAGTTCAAGTAGACAAGGTTGTAAAGAAGGCATATTGAATGCCCTCCTTCACTGGCAGAGATATAGAATATAAGATATAATGGTGGAATTGTATAAAACACTGGTGAGGCCACAACTGGAGTATTGTGTGCAGTTCTTTTCACCACATTATCGGAAGGACGTAATTGCTCTGGAGAGAATGCAGAGGAGGTTTACAAGAATGTTGTCAGGGCCAACAAAGCATAGCTATGCGGAGAGATTGGATAGGTTGGGGTTATTTTCCTTGCTGAGGGGTGACTTGATAGAGGTGTAGAAAATTATGAAAGGTAAAGATAGAGTGGACAGGATAAAATTGTTTCCTTTAGCGGAGAATTCTAGAACCAGGGGACATGGATTCAAGATATGTGGCAGTACGTGTAGAGGGGGCATGAGGAAGAACTTTTTTACGTAGAGGGTGGTGGGTGTCTGGAAGTCACTATCTGAGTTGGTGGTGGAGGCAGAGACCCTAAACTCTTTTAAAAAGTACCTGGATCTGCACCTTAAGTACTATAAGCTACAGGGCTATGGGTCGGGTGCAGGAAGGTGGGATTACAAAGGGCACCTGGGTGTCCTCGGGCGGGCACGGACAAGATGGGCTGAATGGCCTCTTTCTGTGCTGTAACTTTTCTGTGGTTCCAAAGGCAGAGACTGCTAACTGGAGATTCAGCAAGAAGCCCCACCCTGCCATTTAGTGGGCAAGGCTGAACCACAAGCCAATCGGGCAGTGGCAAGACTAACAATGGACCCTCCCCTGGAATCAAGACTCCAGAGTCGGGAGTCCCATCTAGCTGGAGCTTTCAGCCAATCAGATGCCAGTAGTTCTTGCGCTTGGCAGTGCCACTGGGGGAGGCCCTGGCTACTGCAGGAGAAACACTGACTGGAGTCCCAGGATCATAGAATCATAGAATCCTACAGTGCAAGAGGAGGCCATTTGGCCCATTGGGTCCGCAACAACCGAGGCCTATCCTCGCAATCCCACACATCTACCCCGCTAATGGTCATGGATCAACCCAGGCTGCAGGTAGGTGATGTGGAGGGAGGCCATGTGCGTGCAGTGGGAGGATTGGCAGCAAGGACAGAAGGGTGTTTCTCAGCATCCCCCCTCTTCCCAATGCCCAGCCCCTCAATCAGACACTGAGTGCCTCATGTTGACAAGCCCTTCTTAAATATACTCAGTGGTGGGAGGATGAACTATAGAACACCTACAATGCAGAAAGAGGCCATTCCACCTATCGTGCCTGCACCAATCCTTCGAAAGAGCATCACACCAGGTTAGCGCTGCTGCCTCACAGCGCCAGGGACCTGGGTTCGATTCCGGCCTTGGGTCACTGTCTGTGTGGAGTCTGCACATTCTCCCCGTGTCTGCATGGGTTTCCTCCGGATGCTCCCAGTCTGAAAGACGTGGTAGTCAGGTGCATTGGCCATCTAAATTTTCCCTCAGTGTACCCGAACAGGTGCCGGACTGTGGTGAGTAGGGGATTTTCACCGGAACTTCATTGCAGTGTTAATGTAAGCCTACTTGTGACATTAATGGATGAACTTTAACCCGGGTGCCTGGCGCTGTGAGGTAGCAGTGCTAACCACTGTACTACCCTGGGTCCCTGGCGCCGTGAGGCAGTAGTGCTAACCACTGTGCCACCCTGGGTCCCTGGCGCTGTGAAGCAGCAGTACTAACCACTGTGCCACCCTGGGTCCCTGGCGCTGTGAAGCAGCAGTACTAACCACTGTGCCACCCCGGGTCCCTGGCGCTGTGAAGCAGCAGTACTAACCACTGTGCCACCCTGGGTCCCTGGCGCCGTGAGGCAGTAGTGCCAACCACTGTGCCACCCTGGGTCCCTGGCGCTGTGAGGCAGCAGTACTAACCACTGTGCCACCGCGCTGATTTATTGAGATGATGCCTATTTTGTAACAGTCTCCTCATTGGGAAACCATAGACTCACCAATCCAGTTACATCACCTGAGTGGAAAATAAGTCATTGCTTCAGAACCGCACTTGGCCGATTGCAATGAGAATTGCGGTGGAGGGAGGCGGGCAGATCCTGAGCATATTGGAGCAGGGAAGGACACAAATCCAGGAATCCATTCAGAGCTGGTCAAATCCATGGTGAAAAATTAAAGATGATTAATGCACACAGTGACATTAACATCAAGACGCACGCTTCTTGTGTGGAAAATGTAAGTAGGGCTTGTTGTGTGTTTAGGTTTCATTAAAACGTTCCCGCGGATCGTGCGTAAGTTGGAAGTGTTGGCATCTTTGCTCCCAGGAGCTGGTTTGAGCTGCCCAAACTCATTCCTCCTGAAGCAAGAACCTACTGGCCCCAGCATTCATCCTTGCAAAAGGAATTAATCTCATAATTGTTGGTTTAATTGACCCAGATCAGCGTGCCATGTTGCACTGAAACCTGTTCTGAAAGCAGTTCCAAAACAATTCAATTACCAAGCGAGCACAGTGGCGATGAGTGGAACATTCTGCACAGAGCTACTCCAATGCAACACAACTTGGCGCATTCACTGTGAACCTACTCCACCTCCCTCACAATTCCCCATCCGGGAAGAGACCATGACCATGAGCGGGGGTGGGGTTGTTGCCTCACAGCACTAGGGAACCCTGGTTCAACTCCGGCCTTGGGTGACTGTTTGTGTGGAGTCTGCACATGCTCCCCGTGTCTGCGTGGGTTTCCTCCGGGTGCTCCGGTTTCCTCCCACATTCTAAAGAGGTGCGGGTTAGGTGGATTGTCCGTACTATTTCACTCCTCAGAGTCATAGAGGCATACATTGCAGAAAAGGCCCTTCAACCCATCTAGTCTGCCTCGACAAAACCTACCACTAAAGTCGTGTTAATCCCATTTTCCAGCACTTGTTCCATATCCTTGAATGTTATGATATTTCAAGTGCTCATCCAAATATTTTTCAACGTTGTAAGGTTTCCGGCCTCCACTACCTTCCCAGGCAGTGCATTCCAGATTCCCACCACCCTCTGAGTATCCAAAGATGTGTAGTCTTGGTGGATTAGTGACAATGCGCAGGGTTACGGGGATAGGGTGGAGGGGAGGACCCAGGGGGGATGCTCTTTCGGAGAGTCAGTGCAGACTCGCTGGGCTGGATGGCCTCTTTCTGCACTGTAAGGATTCTGTGGTTCTACAATTGATTTTTGAAGAGTGGTACAGGAACATCCATGAGACATGTAGCCAAGGTAGCCAACAATCAAGTTAGAGGTCAAGCATTTCTGCTCACGTCATTGGCTGATGACAACAACAGCAACTTAGATTTATTTAGTGACATTAAAATCGTGAAATGTCCTAAGATGCTTCACAGGAGCATCGTCAGGTAAAATATGACACTGTGCCACATAAAGAGATATTAGAAGCTCTGAAGAAGTCATGTGGACACATAACGTTAACTCTGTTTCTCTCTCCACAGATGCTGCCAGGCCTGCCGAGTCTTTCTGGTACTTTCTGCTTTTATTTGAGGGGCTATTCGGATAACTGGCCAGAAGCTTGGCCCAAGAGGCAAGTTTTAAGAAGTATCTTGAAAGAGGAGGGACATTTTTTAAAGTGTATTTATTAGTCACAAGTAGGCTTACATGAACATTGCAATGAAGTTACTGTGAAAATCCCCTAATTGCCACACTCCGGCACCTGTTCGGGTACACTGAGGGAGAATTTAGCACGGCCAATGCACCTAACCAGCACATCTTTCGGACTGTGGGAGGAAACCGGAGCATCCGGAGGAAACCCACGCAGACATGGGGAGAACATGCAGACTCTGCACAGACAGTGACCCAAACCGGGAATCAAACCCAGGTCCCTGGCGCTGTGAGGCAGCAGTGCTAACCACTGTGCCACCGTGCCACCCTTGAAGAGGAACATCTGTTTCTCTCTCCACAGATGCTGCCAGACCTGCTGAGTCCTTCTAACATTTTCTGTTTTTATTTGAGGAGCTGTAAGGATTGCTGGCCAAAAGCTTGGCCCAAGGGCCAAGTGTCTCGAAAGAGGGGAGATGTCATAGGGTGGATGAAACTCGACGCAGGAAAATGTGAGGGCTTTAATTTTGGCGGAGGAACGCAGAGGGGCATAACCAGCTAAACAGTACAATTTTAACGCTGGTTAGGTCCCAGTTGCAGGGTCACGTCCAAGTCTGGGTTTAGGTTTTGGGGAAGATTACAGAAGATTTTAGCTTGACACGTTATGAGTCCACATGACTTCTTCAGAGCTTCTAATATCTCCTTACGTGGCACAGTGTCATATTTTACCTGAGTGGTTCCAGGGACCGCCGTTATGTCGCTAGACAGGAGAAACCCGGATTATTCCCCTCCGGACCGAGATGGGTAAGGAGATTTGTCGGAGGTGTTTAAGATTGTGAAGGATTTTGGTAATAATAAATAAACAGAAACTCCCTCCAACAGCTGAAAGATGAAAATAACCAGAGGGCACAGATTTAAGGTGATTGGCAAAGGAACCAGAGGCAACATGTTTCATGTATCAAGTTAGGATTTGGAATACACAACCTGGGAGGGCGGCGGCGGCTACAGAATCAATTAGGGGCCTTCGAAAGGGAACTGGATAAATGCATGAATGAGAAAGATTGCAGGGATATGGGTGTGAGACGGACGGGATTGGCCTTTCAGAGGGCTGGTGCCGACTCAGCAAACAAGACTGAGAGGTTTAGGAAAGGAATTCCACAACTTAAGACATGGGGAGCTGAAGGCATGGTGAGGCACAGTGGCGCGATTAAAATTGGAGATGTACGAGAGAGCAGAACTGCGAGAGATCGAAGAGATCTCAGCGGGGTGAGGATATGGAGAGGTTTTGAAAACAAGGATGTGAATTTTAAAATTGGAGCATTGGTAACCCGGTCTTGGTGCGAGTTAGGATGTGACCAACAAGAGTTTTGGATGACAAATGTTTTGGGACATGAAAGGCGCTATATAAATGCAAGTTTTTCTTTTTTTTTAACAGTCCCATTCTCCGAACAAGGGTAACACAGGGTGGACACAGTAAGAAGTCTCACAACACCAGATTAAAGTCCAACAGGTTTATTTGGTAGCAAATACCATAAGCTTTCGGTTTCCACTCCATCTGACGAAGGAGCAGCGAGCGCTCCGAAAGCTTATGGCATTTGCTACCAAATAAACCTGTTGGACTTTAACCTGGTGTTGTGAGACTTCTTACTGTGTTCACCCCAGTCCAACGCCGGCATCTCCACATCACAGGGTGGGCACAGTGGTCAGCACTGCTGGCTCATACACCAGGGACCCGGGTTCAATTCTAGCCTTGGGTGACTGTCTGTATGGAGTTTGCACATTCTCCCCATGCCTACGTGGGTTTTCTCCACTTTCCTCCCATGTCCAAAGATGTGCAGGGTAGGTGGATTGGCCATGTTAAATTGCCGCTTACTGTCCAAAGGTGTGCAGGTTAGGTGGATTGGTCATGCTAAGTTGCCTCTTGGTGTCCAAAGATGTGCAGGTTAGGTGGATTGGCGATGCTAAATTGTCCCTTAGTATCCAAGGATGTGTAGGTTAAGTGGATTGGCCGTGCTAAATTGTCCCTTAGTATCCAAGGATGTGTAGGTTAGGTGGATTGCCCATGCTAAATTGGCCCTTGGTGTCCAAAGATGTGAGAGTTAAGTGGACTGGCCATGGCAAATGCGTGGGGTACAGGGATAGGGCAGAGAGCTGGGCCTAGGTAAGAGGCTCTTTCAGAGAGTCGGTGCAAACCCGATGTGCTGAATGGCCTCTTTCTGCACTGTAGGGATTCTATGGTTTCAAAAAAAACTTGAGGCTTTTAATTTGGAAACACTGCCTCTTTAAGAGATTGGCCTGCGTTTTTAGTTTCTTCGAAGCTGTGGTGCGCAAACCATACACTGTGTAGGAGTGTCCCACTCCTGCCACACAATCGAGGAATGGCTGGTTGGGGGAGGGAGAGAAGGGGTGGGGTGGGGTGGGTGGTGGGGGGGAGGGAGGGGGTGCGGCTGCGGTGAGGAACACACAGGAGCTGCTTGTTGCTTTCCTGAAGGCCTTGCGACAAGAAAATGAGAAGAATTCTTTCCCTTCCAGTGTGATTGGATGACCCCATCTGCTAGTTATCTGCGTACTTGTAACAAGCAGGATTACACAACAAAGCTTATTACAGCGAGGAGTGACATGATTGCACATTTTAGCTACAGTACAGTATTATGTGTCACAGATTAACTTTTGGTGGCTGGTTGCTTGCTCTCTTTCATTTTCCTTCCCTCTCTCTCTCTCTCTCTCTCTGCTTCTGCCTCCTTCCTTCCTGATTACCTACAACAAACCACCCAAGTCACGGTTGATCTGCACATTTTCCCCAGCTTGTGGAACTCATTAGGATAATGTTAATGTGAAAAGGCAGCATATACTGGTTGGTAATGCAAAGCAAACAATATAGCTTCCCAATGAAACAAGAGCCACGTTGCTATAGCGACAGCACTCCCTCCTTGGCCCCCTTGCCCACATTTCATCTGTTGTTATCATATTTTGCACATTCTTCCACATCTCTAGGCTCATGTAAAAGCTCCATGGTCCTCTTTTTTGTTTGTTTTCAAAGGCTGTTTTACAGGGCCTTGAGACCTCTATTGCACAACCCCCTCGCTCAGCCCCGCCCACCCACCCCCCCCCCCCCCCCCCGCCGTCCCCCCACCCCCACTCCCACCTTCCACATAGACATGCCAAGCCTTACAATTCCAAGAAGATATTTTAATTAAACTCTGAAGACAATCACAATTTGCAGCCATTCAGCAAGCTACAGACAGACTCCGGCTATTACAGAAGCCTGGGGTGGACCATGGTTCTTGTTGTGTGTCACTGCAGACAAGTCATTGATTAAAGGAATAGGATAGGGCTGGGGCAGGAGCGGAGTCACTAATGAAAAGAATGATTTGATTTTGTTTATTATTGTCACATGTATTAGCACACAGTGAAACGTATTGTTTCTTGCGCGCTATACAAAGCATACCATTCACAGAGAAGGAAAGGAGAGAGAGCAGAATGTAGTGTTATAGTCATAGCTAGGGTGTAGAGAATCATAGAATCATCGAAACCCTACAGTGCAGAAGGAGGCCATTCAGCCCATCGAGCCTGCACCGACCACAACCCCACCCACTCCTTATTCCTGTAATCCCACATATTTACCCTGCTAGTCCTACTGACACTCGGGTCAATTTAGCAGGCCAAGCATGGCTAACCAGCACATCCTGTGGGAGGAAACTGGACCACTCGGAGGCAAGGTAGGTCCATTCAAAAGTTTGATGGCAGCAGGGAAGAAGCTGTTCTCAAGTCGGTTGGTACGTGATCTCAGACTTTTGAATCTTTTTCCCGACGGAAGAAGGTAGAAGAGAGAATGTCCGGGGTGCGTGGGGTCCTTAATTATGCTGGCTGCTTTGCCGAGGCAGCGGGAAGTGTAGACAGAGTCAATGGATGGGAGGCTGGTTTGCATGAAGGATTGGGCTTGCATTTCGATAACCCAGCCAACAAAATACTTTTAATATTGATAGAGGTTTGCAAAGAGACCTGCTTTGCAAGTTACATAGAATCCTACAGTGAAGAAGGAGGCCTTTCAGCCCATCGAGGCTGCACTAACCATAATTCCACCCAGGCCCTATCCCTATAACCCCATGTATTTACCCTAGCTAGTCCCCTTGACGCTAAGGGGAATTTAGCCTGGCCAATCCATCTTTGGACTGTGGGAGGAAACCGGAGCGCCCGGAGGAAACCGTCGCAGACATGGGGAGAATGTGCAAACTCCACACAGATAATGACCCAGGCTGGGAATTGGACCCGGGTCCCTGGCGCTGTGAGGCAGCAGAGCTAACCACTGTGCCACCGTGCCGCCCCATGTTACAATTGTGTTCAATAGTGCTGCAGGCAGTGGCGTAGTGGACTTGTCACTGGTACTGGTAATCCAGAGGCCCAGGGAAAGACCTGGGGACCCGGATTCAAATCCCACCATGGCAGATGGTGAAATTTGAATTCAATAAAATAATCTGGAATTAAAAGTCTAAATGATGACCATAAAACCATTGTCGAAAGGAAATCTGCCATCCTTACCCGGCCTGGCCTACAAGTGACTCCAGACTCACAGAAATATGGATGCCTCTTATGGGCGGCACGATGGCACAGTGGTTAGCACTGCTGCCTCACAGCGGCAGAGACCCGGGTTTGATTCCCGGCTTGGGTCGCTGCCTGCGCTGAATCTGCACATTCTCCCCGTGTCTGCATGGGTTTCCTCCGGGTGCTCCGGTTTCCTCTCACAGTCCAAAAGACATGCTGGTTAGGGTGCTAAATTCTCCCTCAGTGTACCCGCACAGACGCAGGAGTGTGGCGACTAGGGGATTTTCACAGTAACTTCATTGCAGTGTTAATGTAAGCCTACTTGTGACATTAATAAATGAACTTCAAACTTTAATAAACTGTATCAAAGAGTGCCATTGGTGAGAAGTAACTGAGGAGTGTCAGAAAACTCAGCTCAGTCACCATAACCGTGGAGGGGATTACCAAGGACTAGAACTCAACCGGGGGAAGAGCAGTCAACAAATGCCAGTTTAGAAAGTGACGTGGGATCAACCAAAGCAGCTGATTGGTGAGTAAATCCTGCTGAGTATTTTAAATCAACTAAAATAATTAATTGCTTAAAACTGAGGTAGGGACCAAAAGAAAAGGAATACAGAATAGTACTTTACAATTATAATAGAATGGTTTGGTAAGAAACAATGTTCCTAACTAATATAAATAAGGCTAACGTAGTTTTTTTTAAAGGAGTAACTAGCTTAATTGAGAGGGGTGCCATGGCAGGAGACCACAGACCCGTGATGTGCTCCTCCTGCACAATGTGGGAAATGAGGGACGCTGATGACAACGTGTGCAGAAGGTGTGTCCAAATGCAGCTTCTAGCTTACCAGATTCCTGGGCTCAAGCTGCGGGTGGACTCACTCTGGAGTATCTGTGATGCTGAGCAAGTCGTGGATAGCACGTTTAATGAGGTGGTCACAGCGCAGGTAAGGGTTGCGCAGGCAGAAAGGGAATGGGTCACCATTAGGAATGTAAGCCGACTTGTGTCACTAATAAATAAACTTTAAAAACTTTTTTAAAAAGTTCTTGGCCTCTGTCTACTCGTGGAAACAGTGACCAGATGCCTCACTTCATTTTTGTATTGATGGGTAGCCACCATCCAACGTAAATCTATTCACAATGAGGTCACTACAGTGGAGTCACTGGACAGCCAGACACCCAATTCATCCCAAAACCTTTCCATTGAGTTCACTGGAGCTGCATTCTAGACTGGCCTGGCCCTGAAGGTCAATTAGACTCCATGATGTGGAGATGCCGGCGTTGGACTGGGGTGGGCACAGTAAGAAGTCTCACAACACCAGGTTAAAGTCCAACAGGTTTATTTGGTAGCACAAGCCACAAGACTCACCTGATGAAGGGGCAGTGCTCCGAAAGCTTGTGGCTTGTGTTACCAAATAAACCTGTTGGACTTTAACCTGGTGTTGTGAGACTCCTTATTGCAATTAGAATCCACCCAGCACTGGGACAACGTCCACCAGACATTTGTTCCATCGCTCGCTCAGCTATATTTAGTGACTTCACAGGGCGGCATGGTGGCACAATGGTTAGCACTGCTGCCTCACAGCGCCAGGGACCCGGGTTCAATTCCGGCCTCGGGTGACTGTCTGTGTGGTGTTTGCACATTCTCCTCGTGTCTGCGTGGGTTTCCTCCGGGTGCTCCGGTTTCCTCCCACAGTCCAAAGATGTGCGGGTTAGGTTGATTGACCATGCTAATCTAACCACAGTGTCAAGGGGATTAGCAGGGTAAATACATAGGGTTATGGGAATAGAGCCTGGGTGGGATTGTGGTCAGTGCAGACTCAATGGGCCAAATGGTCTCCTTCTGCACTATAGGGATTCAATTTTTCTATGATTCAGTGACAACGGAGATGATTGGGTAATGTCGCTGTCAATCAGGCCATGCATAATTTGTATTGTGTAACCAACTGAGTGCTTTCTGCTGATGAGATAATCCTGCTTTTATTGGGAAACTTTGCTGTAGTTCGTAGAGACTGAGTAAACAGAGGGTCGCTTAGCGTCAATAGCTGAGGTTAATGATAGCTGTGACTCAGTGGGTGGCACGCTTGCCTCTAAGCAATAAGGTCGTTGGGTCAAGTTCTGTTCCAGAGACTTCAGGGCAATATTGAGGGAGTGCTGCATTGTCGAAGGAACCGTCTCTTAAGATTGAGACATTAGACCAAGGGCTAGTCTGCTCTCTCTGTTGGTTGTAAATGATGTCTTTTAGAAGAAGAATAGAATATAGAACACATAGAATCCCTACAGTGCAGAAGGAAGCCATTGTGTCTGCACCATCTCTGAATCAAGTTTACCCCATAATCCCACGTATTTACCCCACAAATCCCCCTAACCTTGGGACACAAAGGGGCAATTTTAGCACGGCCAATCCATCTAACCCGCACATCCTCGGACTGTGGGAGGAAACCGGAGCACCCGGAGGAAACCCACGCCGACACGGGGAGAATGTGCAAACTCCACACAAACAGTCACCCGAGGCCAGAATTGTACCAGGTCCCAGGTGCTGTGGGGCAACTGTGCCAGCGTCAAGTACTATTTGAAAGGAGAGAGAGGGTGAGTTCTCCCCGGTGTTCCGGTCAATATTTATCTCTCAATCAACACCATTAATACAGATCACCTTGTCATGGTCACTTTGTCATTTGTGGAGGTTGCTGTTTGAAAAGGTTCCTCCGCTATAGCTGTGACGACAATTCAAAAGGGTGTTCTGAGGCCATGAAAGGTGCTATACAAATGTAAGTCCTTCCTTAACTATGATCTGGCACAAATGGGGGTGGAGGGGATGATGGTTGGGCAGTGGAATCAAAGCACCAGAGGGGGAATTCTGTAACTGGTTCTCCTAAAGGGAAGCTCAAGTTGCCGGGAAATCACAGGCCCTCAATTCTCCGCTTGCAATCATCTGAGACGACAATCCTTTTTAATTCTGATTTGATTTATTATTGTCACATGTATTAACATGGTGAGAAGTATTGTTTCTTGCACGCTATACAGACAAAACATACCGTTCATAGAGAAGGAAAGGAGAGAGTGCAGAATGTAGTGTTACAGTCATAGCTAGGGTGTAGAGAAAGATCAACTTAATGCAAAGTAAGTCCATTCAAAAGTCTGACGGCAGCAGGGAAGAAGCTGTTCTTGAGTTGGTTTGTGTGTGACCTCAGACTTTTGTATCTTTTTCCCGACGGAAGAAGGTGGAAGAGAGAATGCCCGGGGTGCGTGGGGTCCTTAATTGTGCTGGCTGCATTGCCGAGGCAGCGGGAAGTGTAGACAGAGTCGATGGATGTTAGACCTTAACATTAAACCCGAGATCTGCTCAGACAGGAGGACGGACGGACGTCCTCACTCTGTCAGTGGAACTGAAGCAGGTCCTCACCCCTCTGCTGAACTGGAGCAATTTGAGCCCCAGGCAGTGGGGAACAAGTAACTCAAACCTTTGCCAGCCAGCGCAGGCTCGATGGGCCCAATGGCCTCCTGCTGTGCTGCACTGTTCTAAGATTGAGACTGTGCAATATAGTAGCATCAATGTGGCCCATGAGCAAACATCCTGCTTTATTAGCTAGGTAAAAGCAATGAAATGCTCTTTCATTTATAAATGGGGAATTTGCCTTTGAAAGCCTGTCAGGAAACTTTGCCAGCAGTTAGGTCTTACCGGTTCCCACTGCCTCCCGTGTAGGTACAAGATTCCCCTGTCCGTTGTTAAGTGAGCAGCTCGGGTAGCCTGATATGTCAACGCTGAGCTAATAATCTGCCAGGAGCGTAGTAAATGTGCGTTATTGTTGTTACATAGCTCACTAGCCTGCCTGTCGGGACAAACAAAAGGCTTGGAGAGCATCCTTTCAATCTGAGACTTCGGAACAATCAGGGATGCAGACGTGATGACAGAATTCTTTTTTCAGAAGAATTTCTCCTGTCAGTGCAGCTTGTTTGTCGCTGTGTCAGTGCGGGGGATGGAATCTTTTACTTCCCTAATGCTTTTGAGGCGAAGGATGTTAGTGCGCGAGATGGAGTGTTTTCCTGATGGGCCAATGTCCCTTCAGCAGGTTGAAGGGTAGGAGAGAAGGAAAGGTAAACAACCCACAGAAGACGCCAAACTTTTATTTCTCACACTGCCCACCACCCCAACCATGCCCCCACCACTTCTATGTGAACAGAAGGTGGCTTCTTGGCTCCTTGAGACTGTTCCACCTTCAAAGAAATAAAGGTTTGCATTTATTTAGCACCTTTCATGATCATCAGATGGCTCAAAGCACTTTACGGTGAGTGAAATATGTGTGGCCAGTATTGTGATCAAAACTGGAGTCAATGGGAATCAGGGTAAAACTCTCCGCTGGTTGGAGTCATACCCGGCACAAAGGAAAATGGTGGTTGGAGGTCAATAATCTCAGCTCCAGGACATCACTGCAGGAGTTCCTCAGGGTTAGTGTCCTAGGCCCAACCATCTTCAGCTGCTTCATCAATGACCATCCTTCCTGGGTGGCACAGTGGCACAGTGGTTAGCACTGCTGCCTCACAGCGCCAGGGACCCAGGTTCAATTCTTGGGTGGCTTGGGTCACTGTCTATGTGGAGTCGGCACATTCTCCCTGTGTCCATGTGGGTTCCCTCCGGGTGCTCCAGTTTCCCCCCACAGTCTGAAAGACGTGCTGGTTAGGTTCATTGACCCGAACAGGCGCTGGAATGTGGCGACTAAGGGAATTTCACAGTGACTTCATTGCAGTGTTAATGTAAGCCTTACTTGTGACTAATTAATAAACTTTATCATAAGGTCAGGAGTGGGGGTGTTCTCCAATGATTGCACAATGTTCAGCATCGTTTGCGACTCCTCAGATACTGAAACAGTCTATGTCCAAATGCAGAAAGACCTGGTCAAAATCCAGGATTGGGCTAACAAGTGGCAAGTAAACTCATGTCACACAACTGCCAGGCAATGACCATCTCCAACAAGAGAGAATCTAGCCTTCGCCCCTTGACACTCAATACCGTTACAATTGCTGAATCCGCCACTATCAACATTGAGCAGAAACTGAACTGGACATGCCATATAAATACTGTGGTTACAAAAGCAGGTCAGAGGCTGGGAATCCTGCAGTGAGTAACTCACCTCCTGACACTCCAAAGCCTGTCCACCATCTACAAGGCACAAGTCAGCTGTGTGATGGAATATTCTCCATTTATCTGGACTAAAAGTACTCAAGAATCTTGACACCATCTAAAACAAAGCAGCCCGCTTGATTGGCACCCCATCTACAAACATTCACTCACATGACTGCAACCATCTAGAAGGATAAGGACAGCAGACGCATGGGAACACCACCACCTGGAACATCCATCGGAAGCCCCATTCTGACTGGGGACCCCTCCCCTCAAGCACCGATACCTCTAGACCTTCCCACAATGACATAGGGTGGGGTTTTCCAGCCCCGCTCACCCCGAAACCAGAATATCCTGCCTGAGGTCACCAGACTTTTCCATGGTCCGCCCCTCGCCCGCTCAATCCCCGTGGCAGGCAGAACAGAGAGAAAATTCACCCCAATACATCTGATAACCCGTTCTTTCCCTTTGCAATCCCTTGTGGGCATCCTGTGATGATCCACACTCACAGACTTCATCAGGAACACAAAGCGTATTTATAAACAAGGAAAAGCTGTATCCCCCCTCCCCCCTCCTGGCACCCTGGAGCAGCCCATCGGCTGCCCCAGACCCCCTACATGTCTTCGGACTGTCTTCTGCCCAAGAGAGATCTCCACCCCCAGGGGTAATTACACGCTCTCAGTCCCAATTTGTCCCTCAAGCCAGGAGACCCTTAAAGGGACAATCACCACACACGTCCCCAACCCTCCCCTCCCCGGGACCACTGCCACTTACTTCACCCTGACTCCCTACATTTCGTCCAAGGCATGTCGTTGCGATGCCTCTTCTGACCACTGCAGCGCTGTGCCTGGAGGGACAGGAGGCTAAAGACAAAATACAGAAAATGCTGGAAAACCTCAGCAGGTCTGACAGCATCTGTGTGGAGAGAGAATGGAGCCAAGGTTTCAAGCCTGGATGACCCTTCATCAGAGCTGAGGAACCAGAGACCTGCCGGCCAGTCTGAGTGGCCGGGAACTCTCCAAGGTAGTGCTTCCTCCCATTGGAGCACTAACTGGCAGCAGGTTTGTCCCAATGACTCTCCGGATTGGGGGGATGGTTTGAGTCCATCCCATCCAAAACATTCAGGCCCGGGACACTGGGGAGAAATCCCTGCTCTTTGTCAAATAATGCCATGGGATCTTTAAAATCTACATGCACAGATGGATGGGGCCTCTGTCTCATCCAGAAGAGTGCATCTCCAGCAGTGCAGAGCTCCATACTGTGGCAATACTAACATCTCTTGTTCAGGAATCTAGATGAGTATACAGCTTGTAGGAAGGGACTAAAGAAGGAAATTAGGAGAGCCAGAAGGGGTCACGAGAAGGCCCTGGCAGGTAGGATTAAGGAGAACCCTAAGGCGTTCTATAAATATGTGAAGAGTAAAAGGATGAGACGTGAAGGAATAGGGCCTATAAAAGGTGAAGGCGGGAAAGTCTGTACGGAACCAGTAGAAATGGCAGAGGTGCTTAATGAGTATTTTGCCTTGGTTTTCACAGAGGAAAAGGACCTGGGTGGATGTACTGCGGGCTTGCGGTGGACTGAAAAGATTGAGTATGTGGACTTTAAGAAAGAGGTAGGGCTGGAATCTTTGAATGGCATCAAGATAGATAAGTCGCCAGGTCCGGATGGGATGTACCCCAGGTTACTGTGGGAGGCGAGGGAAGAGATTGCAGAGCCTCTGGCGATGATCTTTGCATCGTCACTGGAGACAGGAGAGGTGCCGGAGGATTGGAGGATTGCAGATGTGGTTCCTATTTTCAAAAAGGGGAATAGGGATAGCCCAAGAAATTACTGACCGGTGAGTCTAACCTCAGTAGTTGGTAAGCTGATGGAGAAGATCCTGAGGGACAGGATTTATGAGCATTTAGAGAGGTTTAGTATGCTCAAGAATACTCAACACGGCTTTGTCAAAGGCAGATCGTGCCTTACAAGCCTGGTGGAGTTCTTCGAAAATGTGACTAAACACGTTGACGAAGGGAAAGCGGTAGATGTGGTTTATATGGATTTTAGCAAGGCGTTCGATAAGGTCCCCCATGCAAGGCTTCTAGAAAAAGTGAGAGGGCATGGGATCCAAGGGGCTGCTGCCCTGTGGATCCAGAACTGGCTTGCCCAAAGGAGGCAGAGAGTGTGTATAGATGGGTCTTTTTCTAAATGGAGGTCGGTCACCAGTGGTGTGCCCCAGGGATCCGTTCTGGGACCCTTGCTGTTTGTCATTTTCATAAATGACCTGGATGAGGAAGTGGAGGGATGGGTTGGTAAGTTTGCCGACGACACGGAGGTTGGTGGGGTTGTGGATAGTCTGGAGGGATGTCAGAAGTTACAGAGGGACATAGATAGGATGCAAGACTGGGCGGAGAAGTGGCAGATGGACTTCAATCCAGATAGATGCGTAGTGGTCCATTTTGGCAGGTCAAATGGGATGAAGGAGTACAATATTAAGGGAAAGACTCTTAGTACTGTAGAGGATCAGAAGGACCTTGGGGTCCGGGTCCATAGGACTCTAAAATCGGCCCCGCAGGTGGAGGAGGTGGTTAAGAAGGCGTATGGTGTGCTGGCCTTTATTAATCGAGGGATTGAGTTTAGGAGTCCGGGGATAATGATGCAGCTATATAAGACCCTCGTCAGACCCCACTTGGAGTACTGTGCTCAGTTCTGGTCGCCTCATTACAGGAAGGATGTGGAAATGATTGAAAGGGTGCAGAGGAGATTTACAAGGATGTTGCCTGGATTGAGTGGCATGCCTTATGAGGATAGGCTGAGGGAGCTCAGTCTTTTCCCCTTGGAGAGACGTAGGATGAGAGGAGACCTAATAGAGGTATATGAGATGTTGAGAGGCATAGATCGGGTGGACTCTCAGAGGCTTTTTCCCAGGGTGGAAATGTCTGCTACGAGAGGACACAGGTTTAGGGTGCTGGGGGGTAGGTACAGGGGAGATGTTAGGGGTAAGTTTTTCGCACAGAGGGTGGTGGGCGAGTGGAATTGGCTGCCGTCAGTGGTGGTGGAGGCAAACTCAATAGGGTCTTTTAAGAGACTCCTGGATGAGTACATGGGACTTAATAGGATAGAGGGTTATAGGTAGGTCTAGAAGGTAGGGATATGTTCGGCACAACTTGTGGGCCGAAGGGCCTGTTTGTGCTGTCGTTTTTCTATGTTTCTATTCAGTGAAGACTGGGCTTTTCCTGGGGTTTCTTAATAGTATCACAAGCCTTTCCCCGAACAATGAGAACCTTTTCCTCTCTTTTCAGCATCTAGGCAAACCCATTAGTCTCCACAATCTCCGAATGGTTATTTTCTTGTATAAGTTTCACTTATTACAAATAAACTCCCAGGTGGAAACACTGTAAATGATCCGACAGTCCTCGCATCAAGTAATTAGCTGACTAATTGGATAATCTTCCCAGGAGAGGCCATCCATTGAGTACTATACAGATGTCAATGGAGTCGCTGTCTTCAACAGAGGGAATCTGAGGCGAGAGACTCCTGGCACTGGGGAAGGGCAAACGTTTGAATCATAGATTCCCTACAGTGCAGAAGGAGGCCATTCAGCCCACCTAGCCCGCACCAACCACAATCCCACCCAGGCCCTATCCCCATAACCCCACATATTTACCCTGTTAATCCCCTGACACTAAGGGCAATTTAGCATGGCCAATCAACCTAAGCTGCACATCTTTGGAGTGTGGGAGGAAACTTGAACATCCGGAGGAAACCCACGCAGACACGAGGAGAATGAGCAAACTCCACAGAGACAGTGACCCAAGGTTGGAATCGAACCCGGGTCACTGGCGCTATGAGGCAGCGGTGCTAATCACTGTGCCGTCGTGCCGCCTGAGCATGCCAAAGTTGAGGAACCTGGTCCATTTGTGCCACATTTTGAATTATTGTAAGGGCGGGCTCTAAACCTAATCCCCGGTGCTGACTGACCTACGCTGGGCCCGGTTAATCAATGACTCCATTTTCAGAACCTCATCCTTGTTTGAAAATTCCACCTGGCCTCACCCCTCCTGACTTCTGTAACCTCGGCCAGCTGCCCGACCCTACACGATATCTACTCTCCTCTACCTCTGGCCTCTCAAACATCCCTGATTTTACTCACTGCACCATCAGTGGCCGTGCCTTCAGCCGCCTGGGCCTTAGGTTGTGGAATTCGCTCCAGCCGCACGGTGGCACAGTGGTTAGCACTGCTGCCTCACAGCCTCAGGGATCTGGGTTCAATTCCCAGCTTGGGTCATTATCTGTAGAGTCTGCACGTTCTCCCCATGTCTGCATGGGTTTCTCCAGATGCTCCAGTTTCCTCCTACAGTCCGAAAAACGCACTGGTTAGGTGAACTAGCCGTGCTAAATTCTGCATCTGTATGGGTTTATTCCGAGTGTTCCAGTTTCCTCCCACAGTCAAGGTTGGGTGGATTGGCCATACTAAATTGGCCCTTAATGTCCCAAGATGTGTAGGTTAGATGGCTTAGCCATGGGAAATGTGTGCAGTTACGGGGATAGGGTGGGGGAGAGGGCCTGGATAAGATACTCTGTCAGAGAGTCGGTGCAGACTTGACTTGATTTGATTTATTATTGTCACTTGTATTGGGATACAGTGAAAAGTATTGTTTCTTGCGCACTATACAGACAAAACATACCGTTCATAGAGAAGGAAATGAGAGAATGCAGAATGTAGTGTTACAGTCATAACTAGGGTGTAGAGAAAGATCAACTTAATGCAAGGTAAGCCCATTCAAAAGTCTGATGGCAGCAGGGAAGAAGCTGTTCTTGAGTTGGTTTGTGTGTGACCTCAGACTTTTGTATCTTTTTCCCGACGGAAGAAGGTGGAAGAGAGAATGTCCAGGGTGCGTGGGGTGCTTACTTATGCTGGCTGCTTAACAAGGCAGCGGGAAGTGAAGACAGAATCAGTGGATGGGAGGCTGGTTTGTGTGATGGATGGGCCGAACGGCTTCCTCTGCACTGTAGATATTCTATAAGTACTGAAAAAGGCCTTGAACACACTAATATTTCTTGAACATTTCTCTCATGGATAATAGGTCCAGTACACTCCCTGTTGGGACAAGTTTATCCCTCAGTGAAATGAAAGTTAGAATCTGTATTTCAAGGCTTTTTTTGTCACCTGACTTCCATCCGAGGTTTGATTTGAAATAAAATATCTCAGTGAGTAAGTGAGGGGTGTAAATTCCTTTCATTGCTGTGAATAATGACAGTATGATCGCGCTCCAAGGGAATGCTTGTGATTTCTCGACAAATACCACAACAGAAGAAACCTTCCCCAGCACGCATACACCTACACAGCGCGCAGCAACGAGAAGAATTCTTCGCCCCAGGATGTTGCACTTCACATTTCAGCAATTACCTCCCAATCTGCCAGCATATCCAAGGGCGGCACGGTGGCACGGTAGTTAGCACTGCTGCCTCACAACGCCAGGGACCTGGGTTCAATTCTCGGCTCGGGTCACTGTCTGTGTGAAGTTTGCACATTCTCCCCGTGTCTATGTGAGTTTCCTCCGGGTGCTCCAGTTTCCTTCCACAGTCCGAAGATGTGTGGGTTAGGTGGATTGGCTGTGCTAAATTGCCTCTTAGTGTCAGGGGGATTAGCAGGGTAAATATGTGGGGTTACAGGAATAGGGCCTGGGTGGGATTGTAGTCGGTGCAGACTCGATGGGCCGAATGGCCTCCTTCTGCACTGTAGGGATTCTATGATTTCAAATCACTGCTGCCTCACAGCATTATTTCAAAAAAGAGCCGCTGTAATGTAGGAAGTGTGTCAGAGAGCAGCAAATAGCAAGGCCCCACAACAGCAATGGCAAGATAATTGGGGGCTGTGAGGTGGCACGGTGGCACAGTGATTAGCACAGTGCCAGGGACACGGGTTCGATTCCAGCCTTGGGTCACTGTCTATGTGGAGTCTGCACATTCTCCTCATGTCTGCGTGGGTTTCCTCCGGGTGCTCCGATTTCCTCCCACAGTCCGAAAGACATGCTGGTTAGGTGCATTGGCCATGCTAAATTCTCCCTCAGTGTACCCGAACAGACGCCGGAGTGTGGCGAGTTGGGGATTTTCACAGTAACGTCATTGCAGTGTTAATGTAAGCCTACTTGTGGTACTAATAAATAAACTTTAGCTCCCCCTGATCCAGCTGTGCGTCTGCCCTGTGCATTGTGACACAGGAAAGGTTTTGCACTGACCTGAGTGACACTGAGCTTGGGCAGAGTTTTACATCCCCTCTCGCCAGTGGGATCTTGTGGTCCCGCTGAAGTCAATGGAATTTTGAAAGGCTCGCCCAAAATTCTCACCCCATCCCCAGTGTGACAGGGACATCAAGTTCCGCCCTTTGTATTTGGCACTGTACAGAAAGGCAGCATGGAAAAGGACCAACCTCCCCGCACTGGCTGTGAAAGAGCTAATCCCACTTTCCGGACCCCTCTGGGCTGTGCTGCCTCACATCCTCATCCAACTGTTTATTTAATGTCACAAGGGTTTTGTTTTCCTCTCAGGCAGTGAGTTCCAGACCCCTATCACCCTCTGGATTAAAATAAATTACACTTTAACCACCCCCCCCCCCTCCCCCTCCACACCTCGACCAATAATCTATGCTCCCTGGTTATTCATATCTCTCCCAAAGAAAATCGATCCTTCCTATCCACTCTATATAGGCCAATCAATAATGTTATACATCTCAATTAAACCTCCCCTCAGCCCCTCTATCCCAAAGAAAACAATCTCAGCCTGGCCAATCTTTTCTCTCTCTCAGTGCGAGCGCACCTTTTCAGTAATGTGGTGGCCAGGATTGTACACAGTATTGTACACAGCATTGTACATGCTATTGTACACAGTGTGGTAAACCACTGTTAGCTTATTACCTGTATATGTGACATGCCTGGACACATCCCTGCCGGCCCTGCCCGAGACTCCTCCCCCCCCTGGTCCAGGTATAAAGGCGACTGCTCCCCATCCCCCTGCCTCAGTCTGGACCAGTTCATCGGCATGGGTGTGCTCCAAGTCTTTTGCTAATAAAAGCCTATTTGTTCTTGCATACGAACTAGTCTTTGCTCGATTGATGGTGCATCACACAGTATTGTGCATGGTATTGTACACAGTATTGTATACAACAGAGGGAGCGGGTGGTGTACTGGTATTGTCAAAGAACAAAGAAAAGTACAGCACAGGAACAGCCATTCGGCCCTCCAAGTCCGTGCTGATCATGATGCCCCAACTAAACTAAAAGAAAACCTTCTGCTCTTACTCGGTCCGTATCCCTCTATTCCCTCCCTATTCATGTACTCATCCAGATGCCTCTTAAATGTTGCTAATGTGCCTGCCTCCACCACCTCCTCTGGCAGCGGGTTCCAGGCACCCACCACTCTCTGCGTGAAAAACTTCCCCCGCACATCTCCCTTAAACTTTCCCCCTCTCACCTTGAACCTGTGCCCCCTTGTAATTGACACTTCCAGTCTCTGACTATCCACCCTGTCTGTGCCTCTCATAATTTTGTAGACCTCTATCAGGTCTCTCTCCAGCCTCCATCTTTCCAATGAAAACAATCCTAGGTTATTCAACCTCTCCTCATAGCCAACACCCTCGAGACCAGGCAACATCCTGGTGAACCTTCTTTGCACTCTCTCCAAAGCTTCCTTCTGGTAGTGTGGCGATGATGACCATGAAACCATTGGTGATTGGTTGTTCACTAATGTCCTTGAGGGAAGGAAATCTGCCGTCCTTACCTGATCTGGTCTACATGTGACTCCAGACCCACAGCAATGTGGTTGACTCTTAAATGCCCTTTGAAATGGCCTAGCAAACCACTCAGTTCAAGGGCAATTATGGATGGACCACGAATACTGGCCCAGCCAGCAACACCCACATCCCATGAAGCAATTCATTAACACACTATTGAACACAGTATTTTACACATGAGGTGGCGGTGCCGGCGTTGGACTGGGGTGAGCACAGTGAGAAGTCACTCACCTGATGAAGGAGCAGCGCTCCGAAAGCTCATGATTCCAAATAAACCTGTTGGACTTTAACCTGGTGTTGTGAGACTTCTTACTGTACACAGTATTGTACACAATATCGCACATCTTTACTACAAAGGTTAACTGGATGCTATCCCAGGTCAACCCTTCCCAAACCAAGTAGCTATAATACTTACCTGGCAGAGGTGAAACCATGATCAAGCAGGCGGTTCGCCCAGGACGAGGCTAGTCCGTTGCACTTCGGAGTATCGAGTATAAAAGTTGGAGTGTTATGGTAAGGTTATATAAGGCATTGGTGAGGCCGAATTTAGAGTATTGTGTACAATTTTGGTCACCAAGTTACAGGAAGGATGTAAATAAGGTTGAAAGAGTGCAGAGAAGGTTCACAAGGATGTTGCCGGGACTTGAGAAGCTGAGTTACAGAGAGAGATTGCATAAGTTGGGACTTTATTCCCTGGAGCGTAGAAGAATGAGGGGAGATTTGATAGAGGTGTATAAAATTTTGATGGGTATAGATAGAGTGAATGCAAGCAGGCTTTTTGCACTGAGGCTAGGGGAGAAAAAAAACAGAGGGCATGGGTTAAGGGTGAAAGGAGAAAAGTTTAAAGGGAATATTAGGGGGGGCTTCTTCACGCAGAGAGTGGTGGGAGTGTGGAATGAGCTGTCGGATAAAGTGGTAATAGTGGTGGGTCACTTTTAACATTTAAGAAAAACTTGGATGGGTTCATGGATGAGAGGGGTGTGGAGGGATATGGTCCAAGTGCAGGTCAGAGGGACTAGGCAAAAAATAGTTCGGCACAGACAAGAAGGGCCAAAAGGCCTGTTTCTGAGCTGTAATTTTCTATGGTTCCATGGTTCTATGGGTGTGCTGACGCCTGCGATGTCCCCAAATGCATGGGCGGCACGGTAGCACAGTGGTTAGCACTGCTGTTTCACAGCTCCAGGGACCTGGGTTCGAATCCTGGCTCGGGTCGCTGTCTGTGCAGAGTTTGCACATTCTCCCCGTGTCTGCGTGGGTTTCCTCCAGGTGCTCCGGTTTCCTCCCACAGTCCAAAGATGTGCGGGTTAGGTTGATTGGCCATTCTAAATTGCCCCTTAGTGTCCCGGGATGCATAAGTTAGAGGGGTTAGTGGGTAAATATGTAGGGATATGTGGATAGGGTCTGGGGGGGATTGTGGTTGGTGCAGACTCGATGGGCTGAATGGCCTCTTTCTGCACTGTAGGATTCTATGATTCTATGATTGGGAAAGTCCTTGTTTGCAACGTAAGCCATCAACAATAAGGACACATTCCTTGGCTTTTCTCGAGCTCAGACAACGGGACAAAGCAACAAGCTGCCTGGTTACCCAAGATGGAGACAAGCTTTCCTGGTGGAACCAAACCGCTCCAAGATGGCGGAGGAGTAGAACTCAGACGAAATCCGATGTTGCCTGAAAGCAGGAGAGCAGTGAGCAATGTCATGAAAAGATAATGAGAACAGTTTGTGGCTGATGCTTGTTAAGGCCCTGTCTCAGGCTGACTCATTGCCAGGAGTGGGAAATCCCTGTCATTAATCACCCAGCGTCTGTCAAAAAACAACAGCTTCCATTTATAGAGCACCTTTAAAGTAATAAAACATCCCAAAGCTCTTTAAAGGAGTATAATCATGATCCAGTGTAGGCCCGGGCAGCAAAGTTTTAAAGCTTATTTATTAGTCACAAGTAAGTTTACATTAACACGGCAATGAAGTTACTGTGAAAATCCCCTAGTCGCCACACTCCAGCGCCTGTTCGGGTACACTGAGGGAGAATTTAGCATGGCCAATCCACCTAACCAGCACATCTTTCGGACTGTAGGAGAAAACCGGAGCACCCGGAGGAAGCCCATGCAGACACGGAGAGAACGTGTAGACTCCACACAGACAGTGACCCAATTGGGAATCAAACCTGGGTCCCTGGCGCCGTGAGACAGCAGTGCTAACCACTGTGCCACCATGCCGCCCTTAAGGGGAGGCAATGGCCTAGTGGTATTATCGCTAAACTATTAATCCAGAAACTCAGCTAATGTTCTGGGGACCCGGGTTCGAATCCTGCCACAGCAGATGGTGGAATTTGAATTCAATAAAAAATATTTGGAATTGAGAATCTACTGATGGCCATGAAACCATTGTCGATTGTTGGAAAAACCCATCTGGTTCACTAATGTCCTTTAGGGAAGGAAATCTGCCCTCCTTACCTGGTCTGGCCTGTATGTGGCTCCAGAGGCACAGCAGCGTGGTTGACTCTCAACTGCCCTCTCAGGGCAACTAGGGATGGACAATAAATGCTGGTCAGCCAGCGACGCCCATGTCCCAGGAATGAATAAAAAAACATAACACAGTACAACATAATTAACAAGTCGGTGTCCAACTACACTTGTGGTGTAAATTAGTTGTTCTCCTGCCCTGTCAGTGCATATTCAGGACAGTTTTTGATTTGTTTATTTGTCTAGATGTTTCTGGTTTCCCAGATCAGTAAGGATATTATCCTGTGATGCAAGAAAACTTGCAACTTGCAATGTTTCACAGGCCCTTTATTGTCTGTTGAACTGCAATCACCTCAAAGGTAATTCTTCAATCTGTCAGGTGTTAATGCCCACAGGCACAGCGTATATTGGTTTAGTTGGCAATGCCGTTCTTGTTGTGTAGGTGTGAGATATTCATAGTCTTGGAATGTGAATATTAACTGCACTAACTACAGTAACAAGTGAAGGCAAAAGGAGTAGGGTTACCTTGAATAAATATCACTGCCAAATGAGCATTTAGTGTTACCACATACAAATGCCTGGCAGTTTGGGGGAATTGAGAAACCCCAGCAAAGACCCAAGCCTTGTAGAATATGCCAGCGAGATTGACGAGAGTAAAATATTTCATAAGACATTCTCTCTTCCACCTTCTTCCGTCGGGAAAAAGATATGAAAGTCTGAGGTCACGTACCGACTGACTCAAGAACAACTTCTTCCCTGCTGCTGTCAGACTTTTGAATGGCCCCACTTTTTATTAAATTGATCTTTCTCTGCACCTGAGCTGTGACACCACATTCTGCACCCTCTCCTTTCCTTCTCTATGAGCGGTATGCTTTGTCTGCATCGCGCGCAAGAAACAATACTTTTCACTGTATACTAATACATGTGGCAATAATAATTCAAATCAAATCAAATTTCTAAGATTTAAAAATTGTAGAACCCAGGGAACACTGAGTGAGGCTGATGAGAAATCCCAGTTATAAGTCCAGCGGAGGACTGAGATTGAGTAAGACAATGTGATGAATCTCAATTTCAAGCTAGTCAGAATTCAAAGGATACAACTCACCCAGGCACTTGTCAAACCCGCCATCTCTAGAAGGACAAGGATAGAAAATACATGGGAACACCATCACAAGTAAGTTCCCCTCCAAACCCATGGTCGGCTCATGAAGAAAGTAAGGAGGTGTGGGATAGAGGGAATTTTGGCCGATTGGATAAGTAACTGGCTATCTCATAGAAGACAGAGGGTGGTGGTGGATGGAAAATTTTCAGACTGGAGACCAATTACCAGCGGTGTACCACAGGGATCAGTGCTGGGTCCTCTACTATTTGTGATTTTTATAAATGACTTGGAGGAGGGGGCTGAAGGGTGGGTCAGTAAATTTGCGGATGACACCAAGATTGGAGGAGTAGTGGATGAGGTGGAGGGCTGTTGTAGGCTGCAAAGAAACATTGATAGGATGCAGAGCTGGGCCGAAAAATGGCAGATGGAGTTGAACCCTGATAAGTGCGAGGTGATTCATTTTGGTAGGACAAATTTGAATGCGGATTACAGGGTTAAAGGTAGGGTTCTGAGGAATGTGGAGGAACAGAGAGATCTTGGGGTTCATATCCACAGATCTCTGAAGGTTGCCACTCAAGTGGATAGAGCTGTGAAGAAGGCCTATAGTGTGTTAGAACATAGAACATAGAACATTACAGCGCAGAACAGGCCCTTCGGCCCACGATGTTGCACCGACCAGTTAAAAAAAAAACTGTGACCCTCCAACCTAAACCAATTTCTTTTCGTCCATGAACCTATCTACGGATCTCTTAAACGCCCCCAAACTAGGCGCATTTACTACTGATGCTGGCAGGGCATTCCAATCCCTCACCACCCTCTGGGTAAAGAACCTACCCCTGACATCGGTTCTATAACTACCCCCCCTCAATTTAAAGCCATGCCCCCTCGTGCTGGATTTCTCCATCAGAGGAAAAAGGCTATCACTATCCACCCTATCTAAACCTCTAATCATCTTATATGTTTCAATAAGATCCCCTCTTAGCCGCCGCCTTTCCAGCGAAAACAATCCCAAATCCCTCAGCCTCTCCTCATAGGATCTCCCCTCCATACCAGGCAACATCCTGGTAAACCTCCTCTGCACCCTCTCCAAAGCCTCCACATCCTTCCTGTAATGTGGGGACCAGAACTGCACACAGTACTCCAAGTGCGGCCGCACCAGAGTTGTGTACAGTTGCAACATAACGCTACGACTCCTAAATTCAATCCCCCTACCAATAAACGCCAAGACACCATATGCCTTCTTAACAACCTTATCTACTTGATTCCCAACTTTCAGGGATCTATGCACACATACACCTAGATCCCTCTGCTCCTCCACACTATTCAAAGTCCTCCCGTTAGCCCTATACTCAACACATCTGTTATTCCTACCAAAGTGAATTACCTCACACTTCTCCGCATTAAACTCCATCCGCCACCTCTCGGCCCAACTTTGCAACCTGTCTAAGTCTTCCTGCAAACTACGACACCCTTCCTCACTGTCTACCACACCACCGACTTTGGTGTCATCAGCAAATTTGCTAATCCACCCAACTATACCCTCATCCAGATCATTAATAAATATTACAAACAGCAGTGGCCCCAAAACAGATCCCTGAGGTACACCACTTGTAACCGCACTCCATGATGAATATTTACTATCAACCACCACCCTCTGTTTCCTATCCGCTAGCCAATTCCTGATCCAATTTCCTAGATCACCCCCAATCCCATACATCTGCATTTTCTGCAGAAGCCTACCATGGTGAACCTTATCAAACGCCTTACTAAAATCCATATATACCACGTCCACTGCCCTGCCCCCATCCACCTCCTTGGTCACTTTCTCAAAAAACTCAATAAGGTTAGTAAGGCACGACCTACCTGCCACAAAACCATGCTGACTATCACCTATCAATTCATTACTCTCCAAATAACTATAAATCCTATCCCTTATAATTTTTTCCAACATCTTGCCGACAACAGAAGTGAGACTCACCGGTCTATAATTCCCGGGGAAGTCTCTGTTCCCCTTCTTAAACAATGGGACAACATTCGCTAACCTCCAATCTTCTGGTACTATACCAGAGGCCAACGACGACCTGAAGATCAGAGCCAGAGGCTCTGCAATCACTTCTCTTGCCTCCCAGAGAATCCTTGGATAAATCCCATCCGGACCAGGGGATTTATCTATTTTCAGACCCTCCAGAATATCCTGCACATCCTCCTTATCAACTGTAATACTGTCTATTCCACTCCCTTGCAACCCAGTGTCCTCCTCAGCTATATTCATGTCCCCTTGCGTGAACACCGAAGAGAAATATTGGTTCAATGCTTCACCAATCTCCTCCGGTTCCACACATAACTTCCCTCTGCCATCTATAACTGGCCCTAAACTTGCCCTAACCAACCTTCTGTTCTTGACATACCTATAGAACGCCTTAGGATTCTCTTTAACCCTATCCGCCAAAGTCTTCTCATGTCCCCTTTTAGCCCTTCTAAGCTCGCTCTTCAACTCCCTCTTAGCCAATCTAAAGCTTTCTAGTGCACTACCCGAGTGCTCACGTCTCATCCGAACATAAGCCTCCTTTTTCTTTTTAACCAACAAAGAAACTTTTTTGGTGCACCACGGTTCCCTAGCCCTACCAATTCCTCCTTGCCTGACAGGGACCTATTGCCTGACCTACCTATCACAGACTCGCAGTAGCTGCTCCTTGAAAAAACTCCACATGTCGGACGTTCCCAGTCCCTGTAATCTCCTAGTCCAACCTATGTTTCCTAATTCTCTCCTAATAGCCTCATAATTACCCTTCCCCCAGCTAAAACCACTGGCCCGAGGTTCATGCCTATCCCTTTCCATCACTAAGGTGAACGTAACCGAATTGTGGTCACTATCACCAAAATGCACACCAACTTCCAAGTCTAGCACCTGGTCTGGCTCATTTCCCAGCACCAGATCCAATATAGCCTCACCTCTAGTTGGCCTGTCTACATACTGAGTCAAAAAACCTTCCTGCACGCTTTGAACAAAAACTGACCCCTCTAACGAGCTAGAGCTATAACAATTCCAGTCAATATTAGTCAAGTTAAAATCCCCCATAACAATTGCCCTATTACTTGTCCTAAAGTGTCCACTTGTCCTAAAGTGTTAGCGTTTATTAACAGGGGGTTGGAGTTTAAGAACCGTGGGGTTATGCTGCAACTGTACAGGACCTTGGTGAGACCACATTTGGAATATTGTGTGCAGTTCTGGTCACCTCACTATAAGAAGGATGTGGAAGCATTGGAAAGAGTGCAAAGGAGATTTACCAGGATGCTGCCTGGTTTGGAGGGTAGGTCTTATGAGGAAAGGTTGAGGGAGCTAGGGCTGTTCTCTTTAGAGCGGAGGAGGTTGAGAGGCGACTTAATAGAGGTTTATAAGATGATGAGGGGGATAGATAGAGTGGACGTTCAGAGACTATTTCCTCGGGTGGATGTAGCTGTTACTAGGGGGCATAACTATAAGGTTCATGGTGGGAGATATAGGAGGGATGTCCGAGGTAAGTTCTTTACTCAGAGAGTGGTTGGGGTGTGGAATGGACTGCCTGCTGTGGACACTTTAGGAACTTTCAAGCGGTTATTGGATAGGCACATGGGACACACTAGAATGATTGGGAGTGGGATAGTTTGATCTTGGTTTCAGACAAAGCTCGGCACAACATCGTGGGCCGAAGGGCCTGTTCTGTGCTGTACTGTTCTATATTCTAAACCACTCACCATCCTGGCCTGGAACTATATTGCCAGTCATTCACTGTCGCTGGGTCAAAAACTTGGAACCCCCCCTAACAGCACTGTGGGTGTACCTACACCACATTGACTGCAATGTTCAAGAAGGCAGCTCACCACCACCTCCTCAAGGGCAATTGGGGATGGGTAATAAATGCTGGCCTAGCCAGCGACGCCCACATCCCATGGAAGAATAAAATAAAAAGGAGGTGGCGAGGTAGTGCAGCGTGCTCACAGTTTGGGTGCACGTTAAGAAGATTTCTGGTTGCAGTGGCATTGAATAAGAGAGGGAGAGGCGGGGACTGAGATTGTGAAGAACCAGATAAGGGAGGTTAGTCACAGATGAAAATCATAGGGGAAATTGTTAGTCAGGATTGGAGAGGTAGGAGTTCCAAATAGGAGTGGCACAGAGTGCATTAAAAAGTACACATGAAAGGAGAGAGAGAAGAAAGTGGGAGAATGGAAAACTTAATTCTTTAGAGAAGATATTGGCGGGGGGGGGCATTTTTCCCATCCCGCCCACCACAGGTATCGTAGCGGGTGGGGGGGACGGATCATGCAAAGGTCTGTTGACCACGGCTGGATTTTCCGGTTTTGGGGCGAGCATGGCCGGAAGGTCCCATCCATTGACCGGGATTCTCCTGTCTCGCACGCCCCGCCACCACTGCCAACGAGAATGGACAAGATGTCACTTAGCCAAACCTCCATTCACTGCAACGGGACCGGAGAATCCCAGCCACAGGCGAGGTCGGAGAATTCTGGCCTATTGGCCTGCGTGCTGTTATTCACTATTAAATTCAATGTTGATTGAGTATAGGTATTGTGAGAATTGTATTGTGTCAGGCTCATCACCTATTGGTGGAAATTCTTAAACAATCAGAGAGTAATCAAAAGCCTCTACCTCAATCGTCAGGAAGTTAAAAAGCCCAACCTAGGCCAAAGGCCTACACGACAGGTGTTCAATTGTCCAGTTTTTACCCTCCTCCATCTCCTCCTCTCTTTCATTGAAGTAGCTTCATCAGCCTGAAGTATCTTCCACTTGGGATCATTTCGCAATTAAATCTTGTGCCACCTGGACACCAGAAGAGATAGTGCCCTCCCCAACTCCTCACACATATACCTCTTAACAAGGTTACGCTACAGACATCAGGAGCAGGCACCTGGTTACAAACCTGTCTTTTTGTCTATGTTTTCCTTCTTCCCCCTCTGTTTCATCACCAGTTTTTATAATTTTGTAGATTAACCAACCAGCACTGGTGTGGGATCCTGCTGTGCACAATAAAAAAAAGCTGCCGATCCATCAGGCACTCCTTTTCAAAGTTGTTTATTTTGATATTTTTCTCAGCCACCTGGGCGGCACGGTGACACAGTGGTTAGCACTGCTGCCTCACAGCGCCAGAGACCCGGGTTTGATTCCTGGCTTGTGTCACTGTCTGTCCGGAATCTGCATGTTCTCCCCGTGTCTGCGTGGGTTTCCTCCAGGTGCTCTGGCTTCCCCCTGCAGTCCAAAGATGTGCAGGTTAGGTGGATTGGCCATGCTAAATTGTCCCTTAATGTCAGGGGGACTAACTAGGGTAAATGCATGGGGTTATGGGGATAGGGCTTGCGTGGGATTGTGGTCAGTGTAGATTCGATGGGCCGAATGGCCTCCTTCTGCACTGTAGGGATTCTATGATTCCAAGTTAAAGGCCAGGAGATTTCCCTTCCCAGCATAAGGAAAGGTGGTGGCAAACACAGTCTCCCCCATACCAACTGCCCCACAGCCATCTGACGTTCCAAGGGCATAGGTTGGCTGGCTTCCACCTCAAGGTCGGGAGGACATCCCACCTTGGAGAGCTGGTGTCCAATCAGATTGGCTGGCAGCTCTCTATCCCCTGAAGCTGCAGTGAACGGGACTGGGACTGCAAGACTAGATGCATCATGGGGGGCTTTGAGGACAGGCAGGAGAGTTGAGGCCTTAGGAGGGGGAGGGAGGAGGAGGGGTTGGCGGGGAAGTGGTCAGAGTGGGGTTGGAGTGTCCTTGCGCCAAGCTGTAAAGAAATTAGGTAGGAAACGGCCCTCGGGTGATCAATAATTAGCTCCAGTTGAGGCAAGGGCAGGCAGGCTAGTCTAGGCCTTGCCCAACTCAGTGTAAAATTGCAGAGAGGGCGAGACAGGAGGGAATCTGTTGGGAAGACTCTCAGAAATATTTGATGGTCACCTCACCCCCCTCCACTCCCACCTTCCACCACAAACTCACCAGTGGGGGAATGCTAAAATCTCCCCTAAGTCTCATTTTTAGTAACTGCAGCAGTAAAGGTAAACGATTCTAATGTTTATTTTTAGATGATTGACAAAAGTACATTTCACATTCTGACACTTTATGACGGATAACATCGCTCCGTCTCCAATATCTTAAAACATTCCTCAGAATAATCTGTGTAAATGCTCACAACTCTGATTTTCAATACTTTAAGGAAATTGTTTTGCACGTCCAGTAATTACTGGTGTCAAACGATATTTGCAGCACAAGATTCTCATTGTCTGAGAGCCGCTTTTCGTTGAAATAATTTAAACTCTGGGGAAAGCTGATCGCGTGGTGTTCCACCTTCAGTAATCTGGCCCGAGACTGGGGATCTTTTATTTACAGGCAGAAATCTAGGTGAAAGGCCAAGGGTCATAGTGCAGGACACCAGCAAGACTGTAAAAAAATATCCAGGCAAATGCTGGGAACGCCAAGAGTTCGGAGTTCACGACACCGTGGATGGGATTTTCATTCATTCATTGGACACAGGCATCGCTGGTTGGCCAGCATTTATTGCCCATCCCTAATTGCCCGGGGGAAGTTGAGAGTCAACCACATTGCTGCGGCTCTGGAGTCACATGTAGGCCAGACCAGGTAAGGACGGCAGATTTCCTTCCCTAAAGGACATTAGTGAACCAGATGGGTTTTTTCGACAATGGTTTCATGGTCATCAGTAAATTCTTAATTCCAGATATTTTTTTTTTAATTCAAATTCCACCATCTGTCATGGCGGGATTCGAACCCGGGTCACCAGAACATTAGCTGAGTTTCTGGATTAATAATCCAGTGATAATTCCACTAGGCCATCGCCTCCCTCTTAAGTGGCGAGCGGGAGCGGAAAACTTGGAGAGAAGCCATAAATCGGATTCCCAGTGGCGGGGAAACAGGTTGGAATTTTCCCCATATTCATGGCGGGATGATGGCGCGTTAGCATTTCTGCTGATCCTCGGCAAGAATGAGCCTGTCACGAATGCCCATTAAACACTCCACCAGCTGGAATCACGTGACCCCTCTCAATCTAGCACTACGTCAGCAGGGTATTAGACTGTTCTAAATCACCTTTGGAAATAGGTGGCATGCAGTTGTGGGTCCTCACCTTGCTCTTGGCTTCAAGGTGAGTGCAACATTCAAAGCCTAACCTGTAGCAGCGTTGCTCCAGGTACTCATGCTAAATTGCCCCTTGGGGTCCAAAGCTGTGCAGGTTAGGTGGATTAGCCATTGGAAATGTGCAGCGTTACGGGGAAAGGGCAGGGGGGAGGGCCTGTGTAAGATGTTCTTTTGGAGAGTCTTGAGAATGATTTGCAGGCTGAACCAGGTTAATGATTCACTATCAGCCCATTCTGCACTCCTGCCCTGGCAATTTCACCCCACAATACCTGCTTGCAGTAAACCTCCATTGGCAACAGAATAAACAGAACTCCCACCATGATTCCACTCTGTTGGCAAGACAATTGTGGATGATAAAGACCATCTAGCACAGCTCATCTCATCCCTCTAGAATGGCACATGAACGTACATATTTGGAGCAAGAATAGACCATTTGGCCCCTCGAGCCTGCTCCACCGTTTGATAACATTGCTACATTATACCAGTGACTGCAACTCAAGTGCACTGAACTGGCTGTAAAGTGATTTGAGACATCATGAAAGGTGCTATATAAATGTAGATTTTGGCCGGAATTCTCTCATCCCCGCCTGCCACTGGAATTTTAGCGGGCTGTTTCCGGATAATGTAAAACCCCATTGACAGTCGGGCAGGAATTTCCGGCTTTTAGACCAGCGCGGCTGGAGAATTGCGCTCTTTGTCTTTCTTTCATTATACCTGCGTGCGGTATACAGAGTGACTGTAGTAATGGTGAAATTGGAGGCCCAGTACTGATTCTCTAAGAATAATTTATCACAGAGAGATTGACTGTATGTTAGCAAAGTGGCTACAAAGAAATCACTGCATTTGCGAAGCAATTCAACTCTATAGCTAATACGACCATACCATTCTGACTTCCAAGCTCAACCATCAATGACATCATTTTTACACTAATGACACTATCCCCTGAATTTGTCAATCAGGCATCTATCAGCAGCAAAGGAAAAATGTAGATTGATTTGATTTGATTTATTATTGTCACATGTATTAACATGGTGAGAAGTATTGTTTCTTGCGCGCTATACAGACAAAACATACTGTTCTTAGAGAAGGAAACGAGAGAGTGCAGAATGTAGTGTTACAGTCATAGCTAGGGTGTAGAGAAAGAGCAACTTAATGCAAGGTAAGTCCATTCAAAAGTCTGATGGCAGCAGGGAAGAAGCTGTTCTTGAGTCGGTTGGTACGTGACCTCAGACTTTTGTATCTTTTTCCCGAAGGAAGAAGGTGGAAGAGAGAATGTCCGAGGTGCGTGGGGTCCTTAATTATGCTGGCTGCTTTGCCGAGGCAGCAGGAAGTGTAGACAGAGTCAATGGATGGGAGGCTGGTTTGTGTGATGGATTGGGCTACATTCACGACCTTTTGTAGTTCCTTGTGGTCTTGGGCAGAGCAGGAGCCATACCAAGCTGTGATACAACCAGAAAGAATGCTTTCTGTGGTGTAAAAGTTGGTGGGAGTCGTAGCTGACATGCCAAATTTCCTTAGTCTTCTGAGAAAGTAGAGGCTTTGGTGGGCTTTCTTAACTATAGTGTCAGCATGGGGGGGGGGGACCAGGACAGGTTGTTGGCGATCTGGGCACCTGAAAAATTGAAGCTCTCGACCCTTTCTACTTCGTCCCTGTTGATGTAGACAGGCATGATGTGGAGATGCCGGCGTTGGACTGGGGTAAACACAGTAAGAAGTTTAACAACACCAGGTTAAAGTCCAACAGGTTTATTTGGTAGCAAAAGCTTGTGTGGCTTTTGCTACCAAATAAACCTGTTGGACTTTAACCTGGTGTTGTTAAACTTCTTACGATGTAGACAGGGGCATGTTCTCCTTTACGCTTCCTGAAGTCAATGACAATCTCCTTCGTTTTGTTGACATTGATTGCATTACTGCTCTGAATTGTTCAGAGAAGAATGATACAAGGTGCATTAATTAACTTAAGAACTGGGTGGTTTCACCTTTGCCCAGAGAGCGTCACACCAATTGTATTGTGCATTGTGAATTGACAGCTTAAAATGGAAAAGTGTAATGGATAAATAAGTAACTCCAATAGCAAACAAAAACAAGACAGCAGGGGGTTCTCCCCAGTGTCCTGGCAGGGAGGATGTTCCCGAAGGTACGGGAGTCCAGAACCAGGGGTCACTGTCTGAGGATTCAGGGTAGACCATTTAGGACGGAGATGAGGAGACATTTCTTCACCCAAAGAGCGGTGAGCCTGTGGAATTCATTACCACAGGAAGTAGTTGATGCCAAAACATCGAATGTATCCCAGAGGCGGCTGGATATAGCACTTGGGGTGAATGGGATCAAAGGTTATGGGAAGAAAGCAGGTTTAGGCTACTGAGTTGGATGACACGGGCGACACAGTAGCACAGTGGTTAGCACTGCTGCTTCACAGCTCCCAGCAACCTGGGTTCGATTCCCAGCTCGGGTCACTGTCTGTGTGGAGTTTGCACATTCTCCTCGTGTCTGCGTGGGTTTCCTCCGGGTGCTCCGGTTTCCTCCCACAGTCCAAAGATGTGCGGGTTAGGTTGATTGGCCATGCTAAAATTGCCCCTTAGTGTCCTGAGATGCGTAGGTTAGAGGGCTTAGTGGGTAAATATGTAGGGATATGGGGGTAGGTGGGATTGTGGTCGGTGCAGACTCGATGAGCCGAATGGCTTCCTTCTGTACTGTAGGGTTTCTATGATTTCTATGATCAGCCATGATCGTAATGAATGGTGGAGCAGGCTCGAAGGGCCAAATGGCCTCCTCCTGCTCCTATCTTCTATGTTTCTATGTTTATCCCTCAACCGGGATCACAGACACAGGTTATCGGGTCATTATTGTTTGTGGGAGCATGTTGTGTGCAAATTGGCTGCCGCATTTCTTACATTGCCAAAGTATTTCATTGGCTGTAAAGTGTTGTTGGACATCCTGAAATAGTGAAAGGCGCTACAGAAATGCAGGTCTTTCCTCTGTTTATGGCCAGGCTGTGTCAGTCCCACATCCACATTTTACACCTAAGGATCAGACACATTGATTATTTGCTAATCGTAGAATCATAGAATCCCTACAGTACAGAAGGAGGCCATTCGGCCCATCGAGTCTGTACTGACCACAATCCCACCCAGGCTCTATTCCCGTAACCCCACACATACCCTGCTAATCCCCCTGACACTAAGGGGCAATTTAGCATGGTCAATCCATTTAACCTGCACATCTTTGGACTGTGGGAGGAAACCGGAGCGCCTGGAGGAAACCCACGTGGACACGGGGAGAATGTGCAAACTCCGCACAGACAGTGACCCGAGGCTGGAATTGAACCTGGGTCCCTGGCGCTGTGAGGCAGCAGCGCTAACCACTGTGCCACCGTGCCACCTAAACCTAAATGTTTAGGTTAATGGGGGTGCTAAGAGGGTTTAGTGACTTCCAGATGATTTCTTTGCGATGTTTCAATTATGATTTGAACGGCCAAAGCTCAGCTGATGCCTGGGCCTCAGTCAACTGTGAATGTATTTGACTTTCCCCATAGCAGCTATGTTTACATCAGCAACTAACTTCCATAAGTTCTTGGTTGGCTGAAAAAGCAATTTGGGGCAGCCTGTAGTGATTACAAATAAGGCGTTATATAAATGCAAGTCTTTGTGGGATTTTTTTGTAAAAGGAATGAAATCAGAATTGAGGAATTATTATTGTGTTTTTATAATGATATAAAGTCACCAATCAGCCGCGAGGGACTGGGTAAAGGTGTTGTGTGTTCATCTATTAAGACTCGGCACACGTGAACAGCTATAAAGCTTAAAGACATCAGAGCAGTGTGCTTCTTTTTGTTAAAGGTAAGTATCCAGTTAATGGCAGGACTCTGAACAGCATTGATGTACAGAGGGATCTTGGGGTTCAAGTCCATGTATTCCTGAAAGTGGCCACACAAGTAGATAGGGTGGTAAAGAAGGTGTATGGCACGCTTGCCTTTATTGGTCGGGGCATTACAGTACAGGAGTACAGGATGTCATGTTGCAGCTTTATAAAACTTTGGTTAGACCGCACTTAGAGTATTGCGTTCAATTCTGGTCGCCACATTACAGGAAGGATGTGGAGGCTTTGGAGAGGGCGCAGAAGAGATTTACCAGGATACTGCCTGGATTAGAGGGTATGAGTTATAAAGAGAGGCTGGACAAACTAGGGTTGTTTTCTCTGGAGTAGCGGAGACTGAGGGAGACCTTATAGAAGTATCTAAAATTATGAGAGGCATAGATAGAGTTGACTGTCAGAATCTTTTTCCCAGAGTTGAAATGTCTGATACTAGGGGGCGTGCACTAAAGGTGAGAGGGGGGAAGTTCAAAGGAGATGTGAGGGGCAAGTTTTTTACACATAGAGTGGTAGGTGTCTGGAACGCGCTGCCAGGGGTGGTGGTGGAGGCAGATACGATCGGGGTGTTTAAGGGACTTTTAAATAAGCACATGAATATGCAGGAATAGAGGGATATGGACAAAAGGGAAAGCAGAAGGGATTAGTTTAATTTGGCGTCATGTTCAGCACAACATTGTGGGCCGAAGGGCCTGTCCCTGTGCTATACCATTCTATGTTCTATGTTCTAACCAAATAAACTAGAAATTGCAGGGGTAATACTGCATCAAAGCAAACGGAATCTCAAAGGAAACTTAAAACATCAAAACTAGATGTGATTAAAAGCAATCAATAAGGCACCCCAGTCCCCGCGGTGTCCAGTGAGTATGGAAAGCCTCAATGGCGCTGGCAGACACCGCGTGCTCTCTTTCCAGGGACACAGGGCAGTGAACACAGCCACGGAAGGGGGCAGACAACCGGGATGGACAATTCCCTCGATTGCCCACTGCCTGGACCTTTTCATGACCAGCTTGGCTAGGCCCAGGAGCAGACCCACCTGGAAGTCACAGAGCTGTGTGTATGTGCTCTGCTGAAAGACAAAAGTGAAACTAAAACAAGATCCATGACATACTTCCTTTCTCGCGAATGGCCTGCTGCTAACCCTTAATGGCATATGACAACAGTTATAACGATCGGAAAAGCTTCAACAGGCTGGGGCTCCTCTCTCTGGGAAAGAGAGGACTAAGGGGTGACCTGATAGAGGTCTTTAAAATTAGCTAACATGTAGAGAAGATATCACCAAGTTCAGAACTAAGTAAGTAAGTTTATTTATTAGTCACAATTAACACTGCAATGAAGTTACTGTGAAATTCCCCTAGTCGCCACAATCCGGCACCTGTTTGGGTCAATGCACCCTAACCAGCACGTCTTTCGGACTGTGGGAGGAAACCGGAGCACCCGGAGGAAACCCACATAGACATGGGGAGAACGTGCACAGACAGTGACCCAAGCTGGGAATCAAACCCGGGTCCCCGGCACTGTGAGGCAGCAGTGCTAACCACTGTCCCACCATGCCCGCCACCACCACCGCCCCCCCCCCCCCCTCCGCGACCCCCCCGCCTCCACCAAGAGGCAATAATTATCAGATAATCACTGGTAAATCCAGAATTCAGGTGAAACTTCATTATCCAGTGGTTAAAATGTGGAACTCACTATCACGGAGTCACTGATGGTGACAGCATACATTCATGCATAAACACTAGCATGGACCTGCTGGGCTGAATGGCCTGCATATGTGTGATGTAAACACTTTGCAATGACCATGTCAGACCATTCAGCCATTGGGATAGTTTTTCAACTTGCTCGTTTAGCTATGAGGAGAGATTGGGTAAACTGGGGTTGTTCTCTCTAGAAAGACGGAGAATGAGGGGAGATCTAATAGAGGTGTACAAGATTATGAAGGGGATAGATAGGGTGAACAGTGGGAAGCTTTTTCCCAGGTCGGAGGTGACGATCACGAGGGGTCACGGGCTCAAGGTGAGAGGGGCGAAGTATAACTCAGATATCAGAGGGATGTTTTTTACACAGAGGGTGGTGGGGGCCTGGAATGCGCTGCCAAGTAGGGTGGTGGAGGCAGGCATGCTGACATTGTTTAAGACTTACCTGGATAGTCACATGAGCAGCCTGGGAATGGAGGGATACAAACGATTGGTCTAGTTGGACCAAGGAGTGGCACAGGCTTGGAGGGCCGAAGGGCCTGTTTCCTGTGCTGTACTGTTCTTTGTTCTTTGTTGAGTGTGAAACTGATTATCTGACTTTTTAAAAATCATTCATGGGACATGGGTGTCGCTGGCTGGCCAGCATTCATTGCCCATCCCTAGTTTCCCTTGGAGGCAGTTGAGAATGAACCACATTGCTGTGGCTCTGGAGTCACATGTAGGCCAGACTGGGTAAGGATGGCAGATTTCCTTCCCTAAAGGACATTAGTCAAACAAATGGGTTTTTCCGACAATGGTTTCATGGTCATCAGCAGATTCTTAATACCAAATTTCTTTTATTGAATTCAAATTCCAACATCTGCCGTGGCGGGATGTGAACCCGGGTCCCCAGATCATTAGCTACTACTCCTCAATTGTCATCGCCTTTTCATGGAATCTTGCAGCACAGAATGTGGCAAATCAACACATAAAAAATCTGCTCTGTTGAACTTACCTGGATGCCTCAGAAAGGTCCTGATGTGGGAAAATGTGAGGTTGCCCACGTTGACAAGAAGAATGAAGTGCAGAATGTTATTTAAATGGAGAGAGAATCCTGCAGGACAAAGGGTGTTGAGTGTCTTTACACCTAAATCACAAAAGGTCAACATCCAGGTACAGCAAGTAATTAGGAAGACAAATAGAATTTTGGACTTTACTACAAGGGTAATGGAGTATAAAAGTAGGAAGTAGGAGTATTAGTTAGAGTATTGTGTAATGTTCTGCTCACCTTACTTAAGGAGAGACATGCTTACATTGGAATCAGTTCGACAGCACAGTGACACAGTGGTTAGCACTGCTGCCTCACAGCGCCAGGGACCCGCGTTCGATTCCCGGCTTGGGTGACTGTGCGGAGTCTGCACGTTCTCCCCGTGTCTGCGTGAGTTTCCTCCCACAGTCCAAAAGACGTGCTGGTTAGGTGGATTGGCCATGCTAAATTCTCCCTCAGTGTACCCGAACAGGCGCTGGAGTGTGGCAACTAGGGGATTCCCACAGTAACTTCATTGCAGTGTTAATGTAAGCCTACTTGTGACACTGAACGGATTCAAGGATGAGTTAGATTATTGATTGACAAGAGAGTGTGGGGGGGTGGGTGTGTGCTGCGGTGGGGAGCAGACGGGAGATTAGTGTTACGGTCACAATCAGATCAACCACCATCTTATTAAGTGGCAGTGCAGGCTCAGGGGCTAACTAGGATGGCACAGTGGCACAGTGGTTCAATTCCCGGCTTGGGTCACTGTCTATGTGGAGTTTGCACGTTCTCTCCGTGTCTGCATGGGTTTCCTTCACGTACTCCGGTTTCCTCCCATAGTCCAAAGATGTGTGAGATAGGTGGATTGGCCATGGTCAATTAGTGTCAGGGGGATTAGCAGGGTAAATATATGGGGTTATGAGGATAGGATCTGGGTGCAGGCTCGATGGCCAAATGTCCTCCCTCTGCATTGTAGGGATTCTATTCTATGAACTGCTGCTCCTATTTCTGACATGCTTATATTTTCGTGGCAGAAGGAGGAAGCAAGAAACTTCACAGAGAGTCACGAACCTTTGGAATATATTGCTACCAGCTCTAACCATTACTGACTCTCTTTCTGTCTGCTTCCAAGAGGGAACTCTGGCAATTCCTTTCTGGTGTGGAGATGCCGGCGTTGGGGGGCAGAGATCCCATCAAATATCAGCCATGATTGAATGGTGGAGCAGACTCGATGGGCCGAGTGGCCTAATTCAACTCCTATGTCTTATGGTCTTATGTAAAAGAAATGTCTCTTTGTAAATAAAATCTCATCTGTGTGACCTGAATTTGGTTTGAGGGAGTTGGGGGAGGAATGTTCCAGAGTGATTTTTCCCTTCCCGGCCTGGGGATTTTCAGCCTCTCCCAGGGGAATGCGACAGCTGTGAGCAGGGGAAGAGCTTTAAAGTTTATTTATTGGTGTCACAAGTAGGCTTACATTAACACTGCAATGAAGTTACTGTGAAGATCCCCTAGTTGCCACACTCTGGTGCCTGTTCGCCACGCAGTGGTTCCCAAAGGGTACAGCGCGCCACACTGGTGTTAAGTCTTAACACAAAGAGAGATGGCATGAAATCTGGAAACTTCTACAGGTTTCTATACATGAATGTTTAAATGTTTCTTTGATTGTCCTTGAATCTTCCCCGCCATCCTCTCTCGCCGCACCAGTGTGGCGCACCGCACCCTTTGGGAACCACTGGGAGGGAGAATTTAGCATGGCCAATGCACCTAACCAGCACGTCTTTTGGACTGTGGGAGGAAACCGCAGCACCCGGAGGAAACCCACGTAGACACGGGGAGAACGTACAGACTCCGCACAGGCAGTGACCCAAGCCGGGAATCGAACCCGGGTCCCTGGCGCTGTGAGGCAGCAGTGCTAACCACTGTGCCACCGTGTGGAAGTGTCTAGTCATGGTACTCCTTCGTGGTATGGGGTAGGCCTGATGGAGGAACTGCCTGTCAATTTTGATCTTCACATTCAACCACTAAAAATCCCTCTCATTTCCGAAATGTGAGGAGAGCTAAGGAGAGAGAAAAGAGATGAAGCGGCGTCTCCCCCAGGCTCCCACTCTGTTGCCTGGCTGGCTCGCCCTTAGATAAACTTACCCTCAGTGGAGCCCTCCCACTTTTCTCCTTCTACTAACTAGGAGACCACTGAGGTCATTAGGCAGGAATGCGAGTCTGTGAATAGAAAAATAGGAAAATTCTCCGCAGGACGTAAGCTACCGCGAGGAAAGCAAGGCATCCTGGAGAGAGTATCTGCTCCTTCTGTCAGCTCGCTTGATAGGAAGGGGATGGAAGAATGTTCCTCGTCTGAGATATTCCCTCGCCGGTGAGTTGTAGCCGTGTCTGGAAGCAAGGAGGAGCTGAGGGAATCAAAGCATGTATCCACACGGCAGACCCGGGGAGTCTGAATCAGCGGGCAGCTGGGAGCTAAGAAAGCACGCACTGTGTGACCAATCACCAAGGAGGGCATAAAGAAATGGCCAAACCTGCCTTCCCTTCACACCCTACTGACACAGTTAGTAAACTATTTTCTGTGAAACATTCCCTCACACTCGGAAAAGGCCACACTGTGAGCAGAAACTTCAAAGTTATGGTTGGTAGCAACCAGGAGTGCTCAAAGCTCAAAGAGAACTTGATATATAGGCATGGCAGTAATCCATAGGACTGTATAAAGGAGACTACACACACAGTGGGCCTGGTAATATATAGCCTTCTGGATACTGGACTCAATCTGTTGCTGAAACGCAACCTGCCACCAACTGCAGCCTAATTCACCTCAGAATTCTTCAACACTGTATGTGTCCTAACACGATATAGTCTGCAGGAAACTTCCCAGCCTCAGACTTTCCATAGCATTAAATCCAAGTCCCCCTCACTACAGTTGAGGCTTGTGTGTTGGCGTGTCTGGCGGTGAATACTTCAGGGACACTCGGAGTTTAGCTGGAAAGAAAGGGGCGAGTGACTTGAGGATTATTTACAAACAAAGCAGAGCGCGGGCAACGCGGGGAGAGGAATAAAAGTTAGCGTCGCGTTGCCCAGGGAGAGAGAAAAAAAAACATGAGAAAGGAAATCATTAACATTTTTACAAGCTGCTAAACCATCCAGACACTGTAACCTATTCCGTGGCCTGCATGGGCGCAATTCTCCCAAAAAAATCAACAGTCCATTTGTCACACGCTAATCTGCCTCTCATGAACCCTCGAATGAAGGTGTGGATAAATCTTAGCTGATCCATTCCAGACCAATCTTAGCGTCTGCTCCGTAACTTTACACAGACTCGATTTGTGAAGGAAAACACACCTGTGGTGAAGTCATTCCCTGCAAGGAAAGGAGAGCGGGAGGGGGAAGGGAGGGAGAGAGGGAGGGAGGGAGAGAGGGAGGGAGAGAGGGAGGGAGAGAGGGAGGGAGAGAGGGAGGGAGAGCGGGAATGAGAGTGGGAGGGGGAGAGGGAGGGAGGGAGAGAAGGAGGGAGAGAGGGAGGGAGAGCGGGAGGGGGAAGGGAGGGAGAGAGGGAGGGAGAGCGGGAGGGAGAGAGGGAGGGAGAGAGGGAGGGAGAGCGTGAGGGAGAGTGGGAGGGAGAGGGGGAGGGAGGAAGGGAGGGAGAGAGGGAGGGAGAGAGGGAGGGGGGGAAATTACTTCATTTCTTTCCTCCATTTGAGTTATTTTGGCCTTTTCTCAACTTCTCCTCCAATCGGGGTGTTTTTTGCTCACCTATTCAGTTCTCTTGGATTCGCCTGATGATATCATTTCCTGCCAGGGATCAGATGAAAAGTGCCACTATGGGTTAATAATCCCTCAGCGACTATTACTCCGGATATTTCCCCTGTTTCTCCTTCCAACTTCTGCTGCTGAATAATTCCACCAGTACCATTAAACCCTCCTCCCCCCCTCTCCCCTCTCTGCACCCAAATGGCAATTCTCATCCGTCTGATCTCAGGGAGTGAGTGTTGGCATGCAATTCGGCTGTGCAGGCATCATAGCTGAGGACAAATCTTCTTTCGCCTGATTCTTCTCTTCGCATATGGCCTTTCAATGGCCCTGGCTATTGGCCAGGAGTGGGAACACTCACCACCAGACTTTTAGTTCCAGATTTTTATTGAATTAAAATTTCACCATTTGCTCTGGTAGGATTTGAACCCGGGTCCCCAGATCTTGCACTGGGCCTCTGGGCCAGTGACAATACCACTATATCACCATCTTCCCTAGCGTTGACCATGAAACCATTGTCGATTGTGTAAAAACCCCATCTACGTCACCAGTGTCCTTCTGGGAGGGAAATCTGCCATCCTTACCTGGTCTGGCCTCCATGTGACTCCAGATCCACAGCAACGTGGTTGACTCAGAAATGGCCTGGCAAGCCACCCAGTTCAAGGGCAATTAGGGATGGGCAATAAATGCTGGCCCAGTCACTGGCGCCCACATCCCATGAATGAATTTATAAAAATGAGGATGGGATTTTCCGGCAGCGCTCACCCCAAGGCCAGAAATTCCTGTCCAAGGTCAACGAACCTTTGCATGGTCCCCCCCTGCCCACTACGATTCCCGTGACGAGCGGGACGGGACAATTCGGCCTTAAATCTCCCAAACAGCAGTGAGAAAAAGGAAGAATTTGCATTTGTATCACGTCTTTCAAGACATTTGAAAACACTTTACACCCAATGAAGTACTTTCGAAGTGTGGTCACTGTTGTAATGTAGGAAGTCCAGCAGCCAATTTGCACACAGCAAGATCCAACAACCGGCAATGTGACCATTCTATTTCTGTCTGTTAATTGACCAATTAATATTGCCCAGGGCTTGAGGGAGAAACCCACTGGTTTTCTTCAAAATAGTGCCAAGGGATCTTCTTATCAAAACCAATGCTGGTCCACAAGCACAAGGGATTATAGAATCATAGAATCCTACAGTGCAGAAGGAGGCCATTCGGCCCATCGAGTCTGCACCGACCACAATCCCACCCAGACCCTATCCCCACAACCCCATGCATTTATCCTAGCTAGTCCTCCTGACATTAAGGGGCAATTTAGCATGGCCAATCCACCTAACCCACAGAGCTTTGGGCTGTGGAAGGAAACCGGAGCACCCGGAGGAAACCCACGCAGACACGGGGAGAACGTGCAAACTCCACACAGACAGTGACCCAAGCCGAGAATCGAACCTGGGTCCCTGGTGCTGTGAGGCAGCAGTGCTAACCACCGTGCCACCGTGCCGTAACAAGAGTTATGAATTATTAGCTTAGGCCATTGCGGCGTTACAGATAGTTTGTACAAATACAGCTTAGGATTTGCACAGTTGAAAACAGTTTGAAAACCATTGAACACCATTTTCTGTAGGGCGGTGTGCTACCATTAATGAAGCATTTCCAACCATACCAAGATGGAAGCTTTGATTCCCAGCTAGTTCCAATGCCTCCAGCACACACCCAGGCATCCTGTGGGGGTGCAAAGAGGAAGTTCAGCCAAGGTTCCCACACCCGATTGCTGCTGTTTGGTGGCCTCTGTCAGAAATCGCACAGAGTGGGATCAGTCCGGGTCGGGCCTTGACTATGATGCAGCGTACGGTCAAACAGCTTGCTATTGGCAGTTCTGTCTGTGCCTGACACTGGGCCTTGACCCAGGCACAGGAGGAGCCAGGGGTCAGTCATGGAATTGAAAGCCAGCACGGACATGATGGGCCGAATGGTTCTCGATTGTACAATTCTAACTAACACCTTCAGGATCACCAACAATCTGTCCTGGTCCCCCCATGCCGACACTATAGTTAAGAAAGCCCCACCAACGCCTCTACTTTCTCAGAAGACTAAGGAAATTTGGCATGTCAGCTACGACTCTCACCAACATTTACAGATGCACCATAGAAAGTATTCTTTCTGGTTGCATCACAGCTTGGTATGGGGCTCCTGCTCTGCCCAAGACCGCAAGGAACTACAAAAGGTCGTGAATGTAGCCCAACGCATCACACAAACCAGCCTCCCATCCATTGACTCTGTCTACACTTCCCGCTGCCTCGGCAAAGCAGCCAGCATAATTAAGGACTCCACGCACCCCGGACATTCTCTCTTCCACCTTCTTCCAGCGGGAAAAAGATACAAAACTCTGAGGCCACGTACCAACCGACTCAAGAACAGCTTCTTCCCTGCTGCCGTCAGACTTTTAAATGGAACTACCTTGCATTAAGTTGATCTTTCTCTACACCCTAGCCATGACTGTAACACTACACTCTGCACTCTCTCCTTTCCTTCTCTATGAACGGTATGCTTTGTCCGTGTAACGCGCAAGAAACAATACATTTTACTGTGTGTGAATACATGTGACAATAATAAATCAAATCAACTCAAAGGAGAGTTGGGGAGGGGATGGGGGAGAAGATGATGACACAAGCGTAGAGGAACAGAAACAAGAACGTCAAACACTGGCTTAATTTTTACAGATTTCCATTTTCAATATAAAAATTGGTTGAAAAGAATAACGCATTTTTAAAAAGCCACAATTTTAATTCTTAGATAGGCGTTCCTGGAATCCTTTCCTATCAATAGGCATCTTGCAATTTGCCAGCAGGCCGCTACAAGCAGTGGAGGAGAGATTGCTACCATTCACTATCTAATTACAGGTTTACTGAAGGATATTACTAAGGGCTCAGCAATGTAGTTCCTCTCGTCTCATCTGAAGTTGGAAATAAAATGTGAGGGAAGGCTGAGGTTATTCCGGATGTGAGTTGAGTTGTATTTCTGTGCAGCAGTGCACCCTGGGACAATGTCACTTCTTTAATATGACATTCCTGAGCCAATGGGAGGAGGATATAAAGAATTAATAGTTTTTTTTTTATGCCTGATGCATGAGGTAATGTCGAAAGGTTACAAAGAGGGATTTATTCCACTGTTTGTACTCAGTACCAGTAACCTTTCATCAGGTAATGAATAGGTAAAAATGGATGTAGTGTAGACAGACAGACACACACACACATACACACAAATGTTCAGGCAACTCACTGTTAGTGAAACATGTGACTGATAATTGTCACCCAGCCTACCAGGGGAATATTTATTGCATGTCAAGTCAAAACCCTGACTTTGGAAAATAAATCTAACCTAAAATCTGGTTCCTCCTGCAATTTCCTTGTTGTCAAAACCCGTTAGTTTTCCCCATTCTGGTTTTCACCTCACCTCTCCCAAAAGCTGGCGTGCAATTCCATCAGCCACCTCAAAGCCTCACTAGGCCCCGCCGCCCCCCCCCCCCCCCCCCCCCCCCCCCCCGCCCCCACCACCACCTCACCCCGCAAACAAATACCTGTTGAGATTGAGAATCATGATGTGGAGATGCCGGCGTTGTTCCGCACACATGACGACGGCCTCAACCGGGATATTGGGTTCATGTCACACTCTCTGTAACCCCCACAACTTGCCTGGATGAGCAAAATCTCACAAGCTGTCCTGTCTGGAGACAATACACATCTCTTTAACCTGTGCTTAATGCTCCATCCGCTCACATTGTCTGTACCTTTAAGACTTGATTAGCTGTAAAGACTCACATTCCAATCATTATTCATGTAAATTGAGTTTGTGTCTTTGTGCCCTGTTTTGTGATCAGAACTCCCACCCACCTGACGAAGGAACAGCCTGTTCCGAAAGCTAGTGGCTTTTGCTACCAAATAAACCTGTTGGACTTTAACCTGCTGTTGTTAGACTTCTTACTGAGATTGAGAGTTGGCAGGCTATTCGATTTTGTGAGGCATCACAAAATGCTTGCTCCTCATCCTGATGATGACACACCCACATTTCCAACGGGAGATGTTATTGGACAAGGATCTGAAAGGAAATTCTATCAAATTTTGCTGCCGTCTGCCCATCCGATCTCATCAGCGATTGGACGCACAGTTCAGCTCATTTGCCTGGCGTGTTGGTGTTTATCTACATTGCAATCGTTTACCCTCTGCCTCCCAGTCCATAAACATAGAACATAGAACATAGAACAGTACAGCACAGAACAGGCCCTTCGGCCCACAATGTTGTGCCGAGTTTTATCTGAAACCAAGATCAAGCTATCCCACTCCCTATCATCCTGGTGTGCTCCATGTGCCTAGCCAATAATCACTTAAATGTTCCTAAAGTGTCTGACTCCACTATCACCGCAGGCAGTCCATTCCACACCCCAACCACTCTCTGCGTAAAGAACCTACCTCGGACATCCTTCCTATATCTCCCACCATGAACCCTATAGTTATGCCCCCTTGTAATAGCTCCATCCACCCGAGGAAATAGTCTTTGAACGTTCACTCTATCTATCCCCTTCATCATTTTATAAACCTCTATTAAGTCTCCCCTCAGCCTCCTCCGCTCCAGAGAGAACAGCCCTAGCTCCCTCAACCTTTCCTCATAAGACCTACCCTCCAAACGAGGCAGCATCCTGGTAAATCTCCTCTGCACTCTTTCCAGTGCTTCCACATCCTTCTTATAGTGAGGTGACCAGAACTGCACACAATATTCCAAATGTGGTCTCACCAAGGTCCTGTACAGTTGCAGCATAACCCCAGGCCTCTTAAACTCCAACCCCCTGTTAATAAAAGCTAACACACCATAGGCCTTCTTCACAGCTCTATCCACTTGAGTGACAACCTTCAGAGATCTGTGGATATGGACCCCAAGATCTCTCTTTCCTCCACAGTCTTCAGAACCCTACCTTTGACCCTGTAATCTACATTTAAATTTGTCCAACCAAAATGAATCACCTCACATTTATCAGGGTTAAACTCCATTTGCCATTTTTCAGCCCAGCTTTGCATCCTATCTATGTCTCTTTGCAGTCTACAACAGCCCTCCACCTCATCCACTACTCCACCAATCTTGGTGTCATCAGCCAATTTACTGATCCACCCTTCAGCCCCCTCCTCTAAGTCATTAATAAAAATCACAAAGAGCAGAGGACCAAGCACTGATCCCTGTGGCACTCCGCTAGCAACCTGCCTCCAGTCCAAAAATTTTCCATCCACCACCACCCTCTGTCTTCGATCAGATAGCCTGTTACCTATCCAATCGGCCAACCTTGCCTCTATCCCACACCTCCTTACTTTCATCATAAGCCGACTATGGGGGACCTTATCAAAGGCCTTACTAAAGTCCATGTATATGACATCAACTGCCCTACCTTCATCAACACACTTAGTTACCTCCTCAAAAAATTCTATCAAATTTGAGAGGCACGACTTGCCCTTCACGAATCCATGCTGACTATCTGGATTAATCCGCATCTTTCTAAATGGTCGTAAATCCCATCCCTAAGGACCTTTTCCATCAACTTACCAACCACCAAACAATAGGCTTTCACTCATAAAACCAGTTTTTTCTTAAGTTTTTAAGTTTATTTATTAGTGTCACAAGTAGGCTTACATTAACACTGCAATGAAGTTACTGCAAAAATCCCCTAGTCGCCACACTCTGGCGCCTGTTCGGGTACACTGAGGGAGAATTTAGCACCTAACCAGCACATCTTTCTGACTGTGGGAGGAAACCAGAGCACCCGGAGGAAACCCACACAGACACTGACCCAAGCCGGGAATCGAACCCGGGTCCCTGGCGCTGTGAGGCAGCAGTGCTAACCACTGTGCCAACTGAAAGATCTATTTTGGCTTTAGAAATATGTAAAAATACAGAGTGAGTTCCCACATCCCACTAAAGAGGAATGTGATCGGGATGGAGCTGGCTCTCTGTGGTACTTGGAGTTCAAAACACTTTCGCAGAAAGTTGGAACTCATTTCCTCCCCCAACTCCCCCCCCCCCCCTCCCCCCCCCCCCCCACCACCCCCACTCCCCCCCCCCCACCACCCCGCACACACTCACCACCACAACAAAAAAAAAATTCAAGTCCCTCAAATCACATTTCATTTTTGTACCGCAAGGAACCTTTCAGCTCTCTCTAAAGTATGGAAGTGTGCACAGCCCATATCCAGCACAGTCATCCCATTCTGATTTATTGCCTGTGACATGGTGCTAATGGCTTGTTGCACTCCACACTGTTGCGAGACTCAGAGCAGGCCTTGGTTTTGGCGTAAGGTTTTTTCCTGTAATCCATTGGACATCCCTATGGAATGGCACACTGCCGCAATTCTGTTCCTCAATTTTATAACACTGGGCTGTGTGCGGAGAGCACACATTTAATGATTAAGACAAGGGGGCTGGTACAATTGTGTTCAGCTCATTATTCACACGAAAGATGTGTGTAACAATAAGTCAGGAGGGTGTGTAGGCACCGCTGTACGTTACTGGGCTGGAGACGTGAATTTAAATCCCACCATGGCACTTTGTAAATTGAATTCAGTTCGCTCGATTAATCTGAAATAAAATGTTAGTATCAATAAAGGCCACCATGAGGTTATCGGGTTGTTGTTATAAACCCGTCCACTTCCCTTACCATCCTTTAGGGAAGGAAATCTGCCGTCCTTACCTGGTCTGCCCTGCACGTGACCCCAGACCCACCGCACCGTGGTTGACTCTGAACTGCCCTGTGAAATAGCCCAGCAAACCCCAAAGGCGGCTGACCACCACCTTCTGAAGGGCAATGAGGGATGTGCAATAAATGCTGGCCTAGCCAGCGACACTCATAGAAATCATAGAAATCATAGAAACCCTACAGTGCAGAAACACATCCACTGAATGAATATATATCGATTTTAAAAAGCTGTTGATGGAGTGCAGCAGGGAATAGTTGGTAAATTTTGGAAGGGATAAGTGAAATGGTCTACAGTTTTCATGGAGATGTCTGCAGTGGTGTCCAGTGGAATATTTTCAACTTGAGTTTAATAACATGTCTAAAATAAAACGCACAAAATGGGCCCAATTCTACTATCAAGTTGCGCCCGTTTCCAGGCGCGAAAACTTGGTAAATTCGGGCGTGAGGCGAGTACTGCGATCCGCGCCCTCCTCAGGACCAGTTCCCCCTTTACCAAGACCTGAAAATGGCCGCAATCGGGACCACGCCCAAAACGGGCGCAACAGCCATTTAAATGTATTTGCATGCATTTAAATTGACTTAGTGGACTCCACGCCCAACCTTACCGACACTTCCCCCTTTACCACCGCGTTCGCCCATCCAGAATCGGCACGAAACAGACATGCTCCTCACAAGTCCGATTCGGGGGCTCCAGTTAGTGAGGAGGTAAGTGTTGAGCGTCCGATGGCTCTCTGCTCGAGATCGGTGGTGGTGGGGGGGAGGGGGGGAGACGGGTCCGATGGTTCTCTGCTTGAGAAGGTGAGGAGGGGAAGGTGGGTCTGACAGCTCTCTGCTTGAGATCGGTGGAGGGGAAGGGGGGGGTCCGCTGCCACTCTGCCTGAGATCAGTGGGGGGGAAGGGGGGGAGGGGCCTGCGATCGGTCTGGGTGGCAGAGGACATGGGGGGATAAGGGGGTCAGTAATGTTGTGGGGGTGGGGCAATGTCTGTGGGGGCCAGGGGGAGGCATTATCCGGCCCGGGAGGGATGTGGCAGGGAGCCACATTCTATATTTTTTGCACATGCGCGGTTGGAGGCGCCGATCGGAGCTGCAGGGTTTCGGGCGCGTTAAGCCCCACCCCCAGGCTTGTGCAGCGCGATTCGGAATCGCTGATATTTTTTCAGGCAGAGTGCGTTTGGGGGCACCTGAGGACGGGTCTAAAAGTTAGATCTGAAACACTCCCAGTTTCAAGTCCGCCCAGCACTTAGAATGCAAATGGTAAAATAGGATCCAATGTGTTCCTCATGTAAAGCAATATTTGGGGTTGGTAGGGGGAGGATTATGTTAGTGTAAGACAAGGTTTAGAAGACTAAGCTTTGACAAAGGATCATCTGGACTCGAAACATCAGCTCTTTTCTCTCCTTACAGATGCTGCCAGACCTGCTGAGATTTTCCAGCATTTTCTCTTTTGGTTTCAGAATCCAGCATCCGCAGTAATTTGCTTTTATTTAGACGACTAAGCTCCGATCGGGCCTCCAACTGCGCATGTGCAAAAAATATAGAATGTGGCTCCCTGCCACATCCCTCCCGGGCCGGATAATGCCTCCCCCTGGCCCCCACAGACATTACCTCCTCACTAAGCTGTCTTCCAAACTGGACCCGTTTTCCAAAACATTAGGAAGTGACTTTGGACATTTGTAGATCTCAGGATTGGGCTTCATCTGCTCTCTCGATTGGGGATAAAATATTCTGAAAAGAGCAGGAAAGGTCTTGCCGGCATCCTGGATCGATATTTAAACCCTCAACCCACAACTAAAAACAGACAATCATTTGGCTGCTTGTGGGAGCTTGCTGTGCACTCATTGGCTCCCACATTTCCTACATTACAACAGTAACTGTACTTCAAAAATCTTCATTGGCTGCAAAGCACTTTGTAACAACCTGAGGTTGTGAAAGGTGCTTTGTAAATGCAAACCTTTCTTTCTTAACCTAGTATGGGGAGATGGTGGTGTGGTGGTGATGTCAGACTAATCACCAGGTGACATGGGTTCAAAAGCCTTTTCAATTCATTCATAAAAATTTCGATTGATTAATAAAAATTTGTACATGAAATCTAACCTCAGTAATGGTGACCATGACAACTATCATCCACCGTTGTTTAGAAACCCAAATGGCTCACTAATGCTCATAGAGGAAAAAAATCTGCCGCCCTTATTGACTTGTGACTCCCAACCCACAATGTGGTCGACTCTTAAGTGCCCTCTGGAACGGACAAGTAAGCCACTTAGTTCCAGGCCAATTAGGAATGGGCAATAAATGCTAACCATGCCAGTGATGCCCACATCCCATGAAAGAACAAGAAACACATGATGCAGGAACTAATTGAGTGGATGTTGTAAGTAATATAGCAGGGCATTCTCTCGTCCATCTTCTTTCGTCGGGAAAAAGGTACAAAGTCTGAGGACATGTTGAGAGTGCAAAATGTAGTGTTACAGTCAGAGCGAGGGTGTAGAGAAAGATCAACGTAATGCAAGGTAAGTCCATTCAAAAGTCCGACAGCAGCAGGGAAGAAGCTGTTCTTGAGTCGGTTGGTACGTGACCTCAGACTTTTGTATCTTTTTCCCAACGGAAGAAGGTGGAAGAGAGGATGTCCGGGGTGCGTGGGGTCCTTAATTATGCTGGCTGCTTTGCCGAGGCAGCGGGAAGTGTAGACAGAGTCAATGGATGGGAGGCTGGTTTGCGTGATGGATTGGGCTACATTCACGACTTTTTGTAGTTTCTTGCGGTCTTGGGCACAGCAGGAACCATACCAAGCTGTGATACAACCAGAAGGAATGCTTTCTATGGTGCATCTGGAAAAGTTGGTGAGAGTCGTAGCTGACATGCCAAATTTCCTTAGTCTTCTGAGAAAGTAGAGGCGTTGGTGGCTTTCTTAACTATAGTGTCGGCATGGGGGGACCAGGACAGGTTGTTGGTGATCTGGACACCTAAAAATCTGAAGCTTTCAACCATTTCTACTTCGACCCCATTGATGTAGACAGGGGAGTGTTCTCCAGGAGTCGATGACAATCTCCTTCATTTTGTTGGCACTGAGGGAGAGATTATTGTTGCCGCACCAGTTCACCAGATTCTCTGTCTCATTCCTGTACTCTGTCTCGTCATCGTTTGAGATCCGACCCACTACGGTGGTGTTGTCAGCAAACTTGAAAATCGAGTTGGAGGGGAATTTGGCTGCACAGTGTATAAGGACTATAGTAAGGGGCTTTTAATTTAAACTTTAATGCACTGAGATCAAACTTCTTCTTCTACTATTCTAACAGAGGAGCTAATGATGGCACAGTGGTTAGCACTGCAGCCTCACAGCGCCAGGGACCCCAGGTTTGATTCCCGGCTCGGATCATTGTCTGTGCAGAGTCTGCACGTTCTCCCCGTCGTGTCTGCGTGGGTTTCCTCCGGGTGCTCCGGTTTCCTCCCACGGTCCGGAAGACGTGCTGGTTAGGGTGCACTGCCCGTGCTAAATTCTCCCTCAGTGTTACCCGAACAGGCGCTGGAGTGTGGCGACTCGGGGATTTTCACAGTAACTTCATTGCAGTGTTAATGTAAGTCTACTTGTAACACTAATAAATAAACTTTAAACCTGCTCCATTATGTTAAATAGCGGAGAGAGGGATTGTTAAATGGCAGCTTGTTAAAGGTTTGTACAATGTGAGTGAGTGCAGCCAACAGCCTGCCTTCGTCACAGTCCTTGGAGAAGAACCACCCAGATTCCTGACTGATGGTATCGTGGGCGCACAGCAACATGGGTCTGGAGCCCTGCTATAAAAACACAATTATCTGTATCATCTAGAGTACCGCGGCCAGTGAGAAGGCAGACAGTTTTAACAATGTAAACACAGCAAGCCAGTTTGACACATTCATTGTGCGCAGAGCCCCCCTTTCAAACGAAAAAGCCCACATTTACACATCTCTCCGGCAATTCAATCCAGTCCACATGTGAAGACCAAATAACGTTTCAAGCCTCACCTGCGATATAACTAAGTTGACCATTCTGCACCGACTTAAGTAGAGAGGTTGCAGCAAGTACCTGCCTCTCAATGGGGTGGATGGAGACTTTAAAATTAAAGTTTATTTATTAGACACAAGTAGGCTTGCATTAACACTGTAATGAAGTTACTGTGAAAATCCCCTAGTCTCCACACTCCGGCGCCTGTTCGGGGTACACTGAGGGAGAATTTAGCACGGCCAACGTGCCCTAACCAGCACATCTTTCAGACTGTGGGAGGAAACCAGAGCAGACACGGGGAGAATGTGCAGACTCCACACAGACAGGGGCCCAAGCCAGGATATCAAACCCAGATCCCTGGCGCTGTGAGACACAGTAAGAAGTTTAACAACACCAGGTTAAAGTCCAACAGGTTTATTTGGTAGCAAAAGCCACACAAGCTTTCGGAGCCCCAAGCCCCTTCTTCAGGTGAGTGGGATTTCTGTTCACAAACATGGCATATGAAGACACAGACTCAATTTACATGAATAATGGTTGGCACTAACCACTGTGCCACCATGCCATCCCCTTCTGTGATCGCAACCCAACAGTCCTTTTCACACTGACCAGAAAAGACAAGATCGGGAGAGGTGGGAAACAGGCCGCCAACTCACTCTTGCAATCAAAATCCTATCCCTGCAATCCAATCCCAGTCTGCCACTGCTCCCATTACAAGCACACTTTATTTCCTTGTCTCTTTATCCAGTGTCTCATCTAATCCAGCGTTCTGGATTTCCAGAGTTTTCAGTTTTATTACAATCCTTTCATGCGAGCCCTCGTCTGAAGCTCGAAGTAAACGTTCCCACAGGAAGTTCCCCTGTAAATCTGTAATATCCTCAACAGAATCAAAGAGCTTTATCAGACAGTATCTTCCCAGTCGAAATCCACATTGGGTGTTTCTTATTATGCTGCTGCTATCCAGGTGCCGACCAGATTATTCTTCACAATGATTTTCACTATTGATGGGGGGGTTTATCTCGAATCAGCGACTCTGTCAAAGCTGGCCCCATTACAGCAGGACGCTTGATACCTGTCAATCCCATAGGCTGTTGTTATTTAGATTGGGGACGTCTCCACAGCTATGGATGATGTGACCAGGGGAAGGACTTGAAACTGTTATTGAAAGAGAGATTGATAGAAGGTGGGATTGAAAACAATCTAAAAAGGGGCAGGCTTGGGGTGGGAGGGGGGCTTTTGAGTCTTTTCCTGGCCCCAATTGTTCTGATGTTCTAATTGCTTAACGTGTTACTGCTTTGTATCACACTCGGGTCTGTGTGCCGTTGTACACAAGGTCTTGTTACACTGGAGCAAGGGCACCATTTGCATTGGGGGGCCATTATTGGTCCCCAATCTCAGGTGGCACCCAACTACTTTACCCATGGCAGAGAGTGCTTAGAATATGGAATTTGCCTCTGGGAACGGGCGGCACAGTGGCACAGTGGTTAGCGCTGCTGCCTCCCTGTGCCAGGGACCCCGGTTCGATTCCCGACTTAGGTCACTGTCTGTGCGGAGTCTGCACATTCTCCCCGTGTCTGCGTGGGTTTCCTCCGGGTGCTCTGGTTAGGTGCGGGTTAGGTGTGTTGGCCTTACTAAATTCTCCCTCAGTGTACCCAAACAGGTGCCAGAGTGTGGCAACTCGGGGATTATCACAGTGCAGTGTGAATGTAAGCCTATTTGTGCCACTAATGAATAAACTTTCTTTCTTTTCTTGGGGTGGAATCCATGATGTGGAGATGCTGGCGTTGGACTTGGGTGGGCACAGTAAGAAGGCTCACAACACCAGGTTCATTTGGAATCATGAGCTTTCGGAGCGCTGCTCCTTCATCAGATGAGTGGAGAGGTGGGTTCCCAAACAAGCATATATGGAGGGACTCAACTGCAAGATCTGTTTATATACGCCGTGTTTGTGAACCCACTTCTCCACTCACCTGATGAAGGGGCAGCGCTCCGAAAGCTCGTGATTCCAAATAAACCTGTTGGACTTTAACCTGGTGTTGTGAGACTTCTTACTGGGTGGAATAGTTGAGGCAAATAGCATAGATACATTTCAGGGGAAGCTGGATAAACAACATGAGGGAAAAAGGAATCATAGAAAGGCTCCATTGCAGAAGAGGCCATTCAGCCCATTGGGTCTGTGACAGAGTGTCTTACCCAGATCTTCTCCCACACCTTATCCCCGTAACCCCATTCATTTACCCTGGCTAATCCACCTAGCCTACACATCTCTGGATGTTGGGAGGAAACTGGAGCATCCGGAGGAAACCCACGCAGACACGGGGAGAACGTGCAGACTCTGTACAGACACATGTTCTCCCTGCATGGGTTTTCTTCCACATTCCAAAGATGTGACGATTAGGTGGATTGTTATGGAGATATGCTGCAGAAATCTGGGATAAGTATAGGAAGATGAACAGAAGAGGTGAATCCAAAATATTCATAGAATCATACAGTGCAGAAGAGGCCCTTCAGCCCATCGAGTCTGCACCGACACATTAGAAACACCTGAACTCTCACCTAATTCCATCTGCCAGCACTTGGCCCATAGCCCTGAATGTTATGATGCGCCAAGTGCTCATCCAGGTACTTTTTTAAAGGTTGTGAGGCAACCCGCCTCCACCACCCTCCCAGGCAGCGCATTCCAGACCGTCACCACCCTCTGGGTAAAAAGGCTTTTTCTCACATCCCCCCCTAAACCTCCTGCCCCTCACCTTGAACCTATGTCCCCTCGTGACTGACCCTTCAACTAAGGGGAACAGCTGCTCCTTATCCACTCTGTCCATGTCTCTCATAATCTTGAACACCTCAATCAGGTCGCCCCTCAATCTTCCCTGCTCCAATGAAAACAACCCAAGCCTATCCAACCTCTCTTCATAACTTAAATGTTCCGTCCCAGGCAGCATCCTGGTGAATCTCCTCTCCACCCCCTCCAGGCACAATCACATCCTTCCTATAATGTGGTGACCAGAACTGCACACAGTGCTCCAGCTGTGGCCTCACCAAAGTTCTATACAACTCCAACATGGCTTCCCTGCTTTTGCAATCTATGCCTCGATTGATAAGTAACTGTAGGGATCGCGGTGGCACAGCAGTTAGCACTGCTGCCTCACGGTGTCAGGGACCTGGGTTCAATTCTGACCTCGGGTGACTGTGTGGAGTCTGCACATTCTCCCTGTATCTGTGTGGGTTTCCTCTGGATGCTCCAGTTTCCTCCCACAGTCCAAAGATGTGCGGGTTAGGTGGATTGGCCATGCTAAATTGCCCCTTAGTGCCAGGGGAATTACGTGGGGTTACGGGGATTGGGCCTGAGTGGGATTGTTGTCAGTGCAGGTTTGATGGGCTGAATGGCCTCCTCCTGCACTGTAGGGATTCTACGATTCTATGATCAGTAATAGCAATCCGCATTTGAGCATCATTGTAAAAGGCAGAGGATAGTATTTGAGAGATTGTTCCACATAAAGGAAACCAGATGTGTAGAGTCACTTTGCTGCTATTCTGGGCAAAGTTTCCAGTGAAGGTATTACTCAATAACAGTTCTATTTGCTAAACCTGAAAAACGATTTCTCTAATTATCACATTGCACAATTTTCACCCTCTTCCATATCCTACCATTATTTAACTAATTACTATGTTGTGCAACCTCATAACCACTTCTACAAGTGGAAACCATCCTGAGCATATTTGCGGAACATTCCCTAGACCAAGCATACGTCAATCTGTTGTTTCTATTCCTCTGGGTTGAGACTCCAAGGTGAAGGATCCAGTCCGCAATGAAGCACGTCGCCAGGTTTTGAAAGGAAAGAAGAGGGGTTTGGTGAGGATGGAGTGCTTTAAGTATCCCATGCAAGCCTGGGCTTTAAACAAACACCCCGTAGATTTTAAAAGGTGTGATGAGGGAAGTAAGGAGTGTGTGACTTGAGAGAGTAGAGTCAGAGGCAGAACCTTCTTTCCAACAATGGGTGGATCCAGGGAGGAGGAGTCAGGGAGGGGTCAGGCTGTGTCGGCAAGCTAGAAAGGGAGGCGATGGCCTAGTGGTATCATCGCTAGACTTTTAATCCAGAAACTCAGCTAACGTTCTGGGGACCCGGGTTCAAATCCCGTCACGGCAGATGCTGGAATTTGAAATCAATTTTTAAAATCTGGAATTAAGAATCTAATGACGACCATGAACCCATTGTCAATTGTCGGAAAAACCCATCTAGTTCACTAATGTCCATCAGGGAAGGAAATCTGCCGTCCTTATCTGGTCTGACGGACTTGTGACTCCAGAGCCACAGCAAAGTGGTTGACTCTCAACCGCCCTCTGAACAAGGGAGATGAACATAGAATCCCTACAGTGCAGAAGAGGCCATTCAGCCCATCGAGTCTGCAGCAACTCCCCGACAGATAAACTTATCCAGATCCTCTCCACCCATCCCCACACATTTTCCATGAAACTCTATTGGGACATTGGACTCCAAGGGGCAATTTAGCATGGCCAATCCATCTAACCCGCACATCTTTGGAGTGTGGGAGGAAACTGGAGCACCCAGAGGAAGCCCATGCAGACACGGGGAGCATGAGTAAACTCCACACAGTGACCCAAACCGGGAATCGAACCCAGGTCCTTGGCGCTGTGAGGAGACGGTGCTAACCACTGTGCCACCGTGCGCCCAGGAGAGAACCATTGCTAAAATAGAGAAAGAATAGGAATGTGGCAATGGAGAGTAAGGGATTGGAGGCTGGGAGTGGGAATAAATCAGTCATATTAGAAACGCCCGTTATATATCATTTAAAAATTATTTTCTGGAGAGTGAGCATGGCTGGGTGGCATTTATTCCCCATCCCTAATTGCCCTTGAACTAAATGGCTTGCGAGGCTATTTCAAAGGGCAGTTAAGAGTTAACCACATTACTGTGGATCTGCAGTCCAATGTAGTTCAGTAAAGTTTATTTATTATTGCCGCAAGTAGGCTGACATTCACACTGCAATGAAGTTACTGTTAAAATCCCCTAGTCGCTACATTCCGGCGCCTGTTCGGGTACACTGAGGGAGAATTTAGCATAGCCAATGCACTTAACCAGCACATCTTTTGGGCTGTGGGAGGAAATCGGAGCACCCGGAGCAAACCCACGCAGGCACGGGGAGAACATGCAGACTCCACACAGACAGTGACCCAAGCCGGGAATCAGAGCCCGGGTCTCTGGCGCTGTGAGACAGCAGTGCTAACCACTGTGCCACCGTGCCACTCCAGACCAGATATAGGCCAGACAAGGCAATCATGGCAGATTTATTTCCCAGTAGGTCATTAAGTGAACCAAATGGGATTTTCGACAATGGTTCCTTGGTCACCATTACAGGTGTGAATGGTGAGCATTTATAACCCATTCCCCCATGCCCTTGTGAGGTGGTGATGAGCAGTCCATTGGCTGGAGGTACATCCACAGTGCTGTTAGGCAGGAAGGAAGAGAAGTTTTGATTCGGCAATGATGAAAGGGTACAGCCAATATATTTCAACGTCAGGATGGTATCAGAGTGACCTTGTCTTATCTAAACTTCTGCCTTACAATGTGTGAGAACGCTCTAGAAGGATCTCCCAGAAAAGGGAGCTGGATTCAGTAAAGTCTTGCATCATCTCAGGTTTTGTGTGTGGTTCAGTTGGTAGCTCTCTTGCTTCTGAATCACAAGGTTCTGGGTTTGAGTCCAACTCTCGGCCTTAGAGCACAAAAATCAAGGCTGACACCCCACTGCAGTACTGAGCGAACATTGCATTGTGGGAGGTGACGCTTTCTGGACGAGATGTTAAAGCAAGGCTCCATCTGCTTGCCTGGGTTGCTATCAAAGATTGCATAATTCCAAAAAAGAGCGGGGGAGTTATCCTCAGTGTTTACCCCTCAAGCAACAGTAGCAGAAGCAGACCATCTGCTCATTATCACGGTGCTGTTTGCTAAGCGTAAATAGGCGACCGTGTCTCCTGCATTACAACAGTGACTACACTTCAAAAAGCTTGTCATTGGCTTTGAGATGTCCGGTGGTCATGAAAAGTGCTATACAAATGCAGAGCTGCAGGTACAGGGCTGGACTTTCCTCCAAACTGCAACATTTTAATCAAATAGGAATTCACTACATTACAGGTGCAAGTTGTTGTTGTTGAACATAGTTGGTCATAGGTTCAAGGTGAAGGGGGGGAGGTTTAACACAGATATCAGAAGGACATATTTTACACAGAGGGTGGTGGGGGCCTGGAATGCGCTGCCAGGCAAGGTGGTGGAGGCAGACACACTGGGAACGTTTAAGACTTAGCTAGATAGCCATATGAACGGAGTGGGAATGGAGGGATACAAAAGAATGGTCTAGTTTGGATCAGGGAGCGGCACGGGCTTGGAGGGCCGAAGGGCCTGTTCCTGTGCTGTATTGTTCTTTGTTCTTTGTTGAGTTTGGCTGGGGTAGAGATGGGGGGGACTCCCATTGGGCTCAATGCCCCTGGGCTAAAGGAGGAATTTTTCTTTCGAAAAACGTTCTGTCGGAGAGTCGGTGCGGCCGATATATTTCAAAGTCAGGATGGGATGAGTGTGAACTTGTCTTATCTACACTTCTGCCTAACAATGTGTGAGAAGGTTCTAAAAGAATCTCCCAGAAAAGGGAGTTGTATTCAGCAATACTCAAAATTTTGCATCATCTCAGGTTTTGTGTGTGGTTCAGCTTGTGGTTCTCTTGCTTCTGAATCACAAGGTTCTGGGTTTGAGTCCAACTCAAGCACAGAAATCAAGGCTGATACTCCAGTGCAGTACCTGATGGGCCGATTGGCCTCCTTCTGCACTGTAGGGATTCTATGATTCCAGGGGTTGGTTATTTGGCCATTTGAGCTCATTCTACCATACAGTGAGATCATGGTTGACCTTCTGCCTCACGCCCACCTTTCGGCCCTATCCTCACATTCCCTGACTCCCTTGGTGTTCAAAAATCTACCAATCTCTGCTTTCAGAGGAGTCAACAACTGAACATCCTCCTCTGTAAGAGAGAATATCACAGCCCTCTGAGTGAAGAATTGTTCCCTCATCTCAGTCCTACGTGTCCGACCCATTATTTGGAGATTGTGACCCTTCTTCTTCAAAACCAAGAGCAACCAAACCAATTCAACTTGTCCAAAGTTGGAAGGAGCTCTTGCACCTGAGGAGTCCTTCGAACGCCTCACCAAAGCTCATGGGCAGCACACAAGCATGACTTACATACTTCTTCACCAACCAGTATACTTCGGATTCAATCTTCCCCATCCATCAGCCCTATTCTCACTGACTGACATTGGCTTCTTCTGGATTACATTTAAAATCTTCATTCTGATCATGAAATCCTTGTATCCTTGCTTATGGGCGGCACAGTGGTTAGCACTGCTGCCTCACAGCGCCAGGGACCCGGGTTCAATTCCCGGCTTGGGTCACTGTCTGTGTGGAGTTTGCACGTTCTCCCCCGTGTCTGCGTAGGTTTCCTCCGGGTGCTCCGGTTTCCTCCCACGGTCCAAAGACGTGTAGGTTAGGTGGATTGGCCGTGCTAAATTGCCCCTTGGTGTCAGGGGGACTAGCTAGGGTAAATGCATGGGTTTATGGGGATAGGCCCTGGGTGGGATTGTGGTCAGTGCAGACTCGATGGGCCAAAGGACCTCCTTCTGCACCGCAGAATTCTATGATCCCCACACCTTATCCCAAATTACAGTCGCCAATCTTACCGAATATGCACTTAGGGCGATAGAATAAAATTCTTCTGTCTGTTTTAGTACACAGACAATTCAATTTAAATGGGTTAACACCTCTGTTAAAACAGCAGACAGACAGATGTCACAAGAACACACTAAGCTTCGTCAGCTAATATCATCAACATTAACATCCTGGTTTACATTATTTCATTGCATTAATAACCAGCTCGGTAATTAAGGATGTTGTGTTTTCATTCACTGAGTAAGGACCTGGTTTCGATTTGGATCAGTGAGTTAGGAAAGGACTGCTGGATCTAAAGAAATAAATACTGAAGCAGCATGCTTATAAATGGAGCAGTCTCTCTTCCGACCTGTTCCCAAGCCAGCTCCACGCACTAATTGAACCGTCTCCGACTCCTACTTATTTCTTTCCCAAGGCCTCCGAAACGGTGACACCTCTCACCTCCTGTCCTGTCATCCTCTCATCCTGCTGGCTGGTTAATGGGCTTGTTGGGTTATCCATCCATTACTTCCTAACTTCACCTTCTCCCAAGCCAGAATTTATAGGTGACATTTATTCACTCAACCCATTCATAAAGTCTTCCTCGCCTCAGGATATCAACGCAGCCATTAGACCTCTTGTTTTGAATAGATGCTGGAGTTTAGTGCTTAGGAACGGGGAATAAGTAACTTGGAGAGTTCAAATCTCACTCTGGTATGATGTGAAATGTACCTCTATAAAGCTGGGAATTACGGGCTCCAACGAGAAATGAAAGATGGTTGGAAAAAGCAACGTGAATCAGGAATATCTAAAAGAGAAAGCAATGTGCTGTTCCGAGCCAGTCTGCCAATACGTGACCCTGTCACAGGTTGGAGAAAATAAGGATTTGCATTCAACAAAGCCCAGTCCATCAGGCAAACCAGCCTCTCACCTATTGACTCTGTCTACACTTCCCGCTGCCTCGGAAAGCAGCCAGCATAAGCAAGGACCCCAGGCACCCCAGACATTCTCTTTTCCACCTCCTTCCCTTGGGAAAAGGATACAAAAGTCTGAGATCACGTACCAAATGACTCAAGAACAACTTCTTCCCTGCTGCCATCAGGCTTTTGAATGGACCTACTTTGCATTAAGTTGATCTTTCTCTACACCCTAGCTATGACTGTAACACTGCATTCTGCACTTTCTCCTTTCATTCTCTACGAACGGTATGCTTTGCCCATATAGCAAGCAAGAAACAATACTTTTCACTGTCTACTAATACATGTGACAATAATAAATCAAATCAAATCAATGGAATTCTCTGACCTTGCTTGCCACTGAGATAGAAACATAGAAGATAGGAGCAGGAGAAGGCCATTCGGCCCTTTGAGCCTGCTCCACCATTCATCACAATCATGGCTGATTGTCCAACTCAGTAGCCTAATCCTGCTTTCTCCTCATAACCTTTGATCCCATTCACCCCAAGTGCTATATCCAGCCACCTCTTGAATACATTCAATGTTTTGGCATCAACCATATTTCCTGTGGTAATGAATTCCACAGGCTCACCACTCTTTGGGTGAAGAAATGTCTCCTCATCTCCATCCTAAATGGTCTACCCCGAATCCTCAGATTGTGACCCCTGGATTCTCCAGTCCCGCTGCTGTGAATGGAGATTTGGCTGAGGATCAAATTCTCTGTTCTTGCCAACAGTGATAGCGGGCCGCACGAGACTGGAGAATCCTGACTGGCACCTTTCTCAATCTCAGGACATCTCCAAAGGGATTTACAGCCAATGAAGTACATTTAAAGTGTGACCTCTGTTGTAATATAGGCAGAAAATCCCTGCGCCGCAGGTTTCTAAAAGGAACAACGTGAGAATGAACAGGTAATCTGTTTGTGTTGTTAGTTGAGGGCTAAATATGAGCCGGGAACTCACTTGCTCTTCTCTGGAATAGCAGAACAGGGTGGCAGAAAGGCAAATAAATGGAGTGTCCGTGTACACCAACCTGGGTCCTGCTGGGGCTCAAGGAGTTACTCTTGTTCCTAATGATTCTTGAGGGCCAGAACAGGCATTATGGGCTGAGTGGCCTTTGTCTGTGCTGTAAAGTTGTTTTGTTTCTCTACCTATTATAGACTGGCTTTATTGCAAGACCTGTACAATAGGGTTTGTGCAAATATACGGAATTCTCCCATCCTGCCCGCCACTGGAATTCTAGTGGGTGGGGGGGGGGGGGGGGGGGGGGGGGGGCGGACCATGTAAAAGTCCACTAAATTCGTGTGGGAATTCCCGGTTTCCAGGCGAGCGCGGTCGGAGAATCCCGCCCACAATCTCCAGTGCTTAGATTGTTCCACAGGAGCAGGCTGAGGGTAAGGGAGCTGTTTGTGCATTTTATTTATTTATTTTTCAGTTAAATTAGTGAAAAACATCGGAGGTTTTTTTTCGAAACAGGAAGTAGGCCCAGCAGCAGCCTGGGAAGGTTTTGGAGGGTTTAAAAGTAGGCCGCACCTTTGAGCGGGCAGCGTCGTTAGCGGGCAGTGGAGTGAGCAGGGGGCAGAGTGAGAGCTGAAGGGCTTTGGCTCAAAACGGGCTTCGGCCAGAACAGGCAGAGACGAGAGTAAGTTTTTTCTTTCCCAGAAAGTTTATTCTTGTTTTTCCCCAGACTAAAAAAAAATGCCAGGCAGGATGTTGGAATGCCCCTCTTGCAGGATGTGGGAGATCAGGGAGACCTCCGGTATCCCTGACGACAGCACCTGCAAAAGATGCATTCAGCTGCAGCTGCTAGCAAAGCGTGTTAGGGAACTGGAGAAGGAGCTTGATGACCTCCATCTAATTCGGGAGAATGAGAAGTTTATAGACAGTAGCTTTAGGGAGATAGTTACACCTAAGCAGCAGAGCACAGGAAATTGGGTTACTGTAAGGAGAGGAAATGGCAGTGTGAAAGGACAGGCAGAGCAGGGTTCCCCTGTGGCCATACCCCTCCACAACAGGTATACTGAATTGGATACTGTTGTGGGAGATGCTTTACCTGGGACAAGCCGCAACAGCCGGAACTCTGATACTGCGTCTGGTTCTACAGCGCAAAAGGGTGGGATGAAGAAGAGGAGAGCAGTAGTGATAGGGGACTCGATGGTCAGAGGTACAGACCGGAGGTTCTGTGGTCGGGACAGCGACTCCCGCATGGTTTGTTGCCTCCCAGGTGCCAAGGTCAGCGATGTCTCTGATCGCGTGCACAGCGTTCTAAAGTGGGAAGGTGATCAGCCAGATGTCGTGGTACACGTCGGTACCAATGATGTGGGAAGGAAGAGTGAAGAGGTCCTAAAGAGTGAGTACAAAGAGCTTGGAAGGAAGTTAAAAAGCAGGACCCCGAGGGTAGTAATCTCAGGATTGCTACCTGAGCCACATGCCAGTGAGGGAAGGAGTAGGATGCTTGGGCGGATAAACACGTGGCTGAGGAACTGGTGCAGGGGGCAGGGTTTCCAATTCTTGGATCATTGGGACCTCTTTTGGGGCAGGTGGGACCTGTACAAGAGAGACGGGTTACACCTAAACTACAAGGGGACCAATATACTTGCAGGGAGATTTGCTAGTGTTATTGGGGAGCGTTTAAACTAGATTTGCAGGGGGGTGGGAACCAGAGTGCCAGAGCAGATAGTGGAGCAGGGGTAAAAAGACAGGTTAGTTCAAGCAAAATCACAAATGGAAGGGTAGAGTGTGGTGGAAATAATTTTTTGAGGTGTGTCTATTTCAATGCCAGGAGTATTGTGGGGAAGGCAGATGAGCTGAAGGCGTGGATAGACACGTGGAAATATGACATTATAGCCATTAGTGAAACTTGGCTACAGGAGGGGCAGGACTGGCAGCTCAATGTTCCAGTGTTCCAATGTTTCAGGCGGGATAGAGGCAGAGGGATAAAAGTGGGGGGATGGCATTGTTGGTCAGGGAAAATGTTACAGCGGTACTCAGGCAGGATAGATTAGGGAGCTTGTCTACAGAGGCCCTATGGGTGGAGCTGAGAAACAGGAAAGGTATGACCACATTAATGGGCTTGTATTATAGACCACCCAATAGTCAGCGAGAATTGGAGGAGCAAATCAGCGGAGAGATAGCTGACAACTGCAAGAAACACAAAGTTGTGATAGTAGGGGATTTTAATTTTCCACATGTAGATTGGGACTCGCATACTGTTAAAGGTTTAGACGGGGTAGAGTTTGTAAAATGTGTTCAGGAGAATTTTCTACATCAGTATATAGAGGTGCCAACTAGAGAGGATGCGATATTGATCTCCTATTGGGAAATGAGTTAGGGCAGGTGATGGATGTGACTGTGAGGGAACACTTTGGATCCAGTGATCATAATGCCATTAGTTTCAACCTGATCGTGGATAAGGATAGATCTGATCCTCGGGTTGAAGTTCTGAACTGGAAAAAGGCCAAATTTGATGAAATGAGAAGGGATCTGGGAAGTGTGGATTGGCACAGGCTGTTCTCTGGTAAGGATGTAAATGGAAAGTGGGAGGCCTTCAAAGGAGAAATTTTGAGAGCGCAGAGTTTGTATGTTCCTGTCAGGATTAAAGGCAAAGTAAATAGGAATAAGGAAACTTGGTTCTCGAGGGAGATTGTAACACTGATTAAGAGGAAGAGAGAGTTGTATGAAATGTACAGGCAGCAAGGAACACATCAGATGCTCGAGGAGTATAAAAAGTGCAAGAAGCTACTTAAGAGGGAAATCAGGAGGGCTAAAAGAAGACATGAGGTTGCTTTGGCAGACAGAGTGAAGGAAAATCCAAAGAGCTTCTATAGGTATGTTAGGAGCAAAAGGATAGTGAGGGATAAAATTGGTCCTGTTGAAGACCAGAGTGGTAGACTGTGTATGGAACCAAAAGAGGTGGGGGAGATACTAAATGGTTTTTTTGCATCCGTATTTACTGAGGAAACGGGCATGGAGTCTATGGAAATAGGGCAAACTGGTAGGGAGGCCATGGAACCTTTACAGATTAAAGGGGAGGAGGTGCTCGCTGTCTTGAGGCAAATCAGAGTGGATAAATCCCCAGGACCGGACAGGGTATTCCCACAGACCTTGAGGGAAGCTAGTGTTGAACTTGCAGGGGCCCTGGCAGACATATTTAAAATGTCAGTATTCACGGGGGAGGTGCCGGATGATTGGAGGGTGGCTCATGTTGTTCCGTTGTTTAAAAAAGGTTCCAAAAGAAATCCGGGAAATTATCGGCCAGTAGGTTTGACGTCGGTGGTGGGCAAGTTATTGGAAGGTGTGATAGGGGATAGGATCTACAAATATTTGGATAGACAGGGACTTATTAGGGAGAGTCAACATGGCTTTGTGGGTGGTAGGTCATGTTTGACCAATCTATTAGAGTTTTTCGAGGAGGTTACCAGGAAAGTGGATGAAGGGAAGGCGGTGGATGTTGTCTACCTGGATTTCAGCAAGGCCTTTGACAAGGTCCCTCATGGGAGGTTAGTTAGGAAAGTTCAGTCGCTAGGTATACATGGGGAGGTAGTAAATTGGATGAGACACTGGCTCAATGGAAGAAGCCAGAGAGTGGTTGTGGAGGATTGCTTCTCTGAGTGGAGGCCTGTGACTAGTGGTGTGCCGCAGGGATCGGTGTTGGGTCCATTGTTGTTTGTCATCTATATCAATGATCTGGATGATAATGTGGTAAATTGGATCAGCAAGTTTGCTGATGATACAAAGATTGGAGGTGTAGTGGACAGTGAGGAAGGTTTTCAAAGCTTGCAGAGGGATTTGGACCAACTAGAAAAATGGGCTGAAAAATGGCAAATGGAATTTAACGCAGACAAGTGTGAGATATTGTACTTTGGAAGGACAAATCAAAGTAGAACGTACAGGGTAAATGGTAGGACTCTGAAGAGTGCAGTTGAACAGAGGGATCTGGGAATACAGGTACAGAATTCCCTAAAAGTGACGTCACAGGTGGATAGGGTCGTAAAGAGTGCCTTTGGTACATTGGCCTTTATAAATCGGAGTATCGAGTATAAAAGTTGGAGTGTTATGGTAAGGTTATATAAGGCATTGGTGAGGCCGAATTTGGAGTATTGTGTACAGTTTTGGTCACCTAGTTACAGGAAGGATGTAAATAAGATTGAAAGAGTGCAGAGAAGGTTCACAAGGATGTTGCCGGGACTTGAGAAGCTGGGTTACAGAGAGAGATTGAATAGGTTGGGACTTTATTCCCTGGAGCGTAGAAGATTGAGGGGAGATTTGATAGAGGTGTATAAGATTTTGATGGGTATAGATAGAGTGAATGCAAGCAGGCTTTTTCCGCTGAGGCTAGGGGAGAAAAAAACCAGAGGGCATGGGTTAAGGGTGAAAGGAGAAAAGTTTAAAGGGAATATTAGGGGGGGCTTCTTCACAGAGAGTGGTGGGAGTGTGGAATGAGCTGCCGGATAAAGTGGTAAATGCGGGGTCACTCTTAACATTTAAGAAAAACTTGGACGGGTTCATGGATGAGAGGGGTGTGGAGGGATATGGTCCAAGTGCAGGTCAGTGGGACTAGGCATAAAATGGTTCGGCACAGACAAGAAGGACCAAAAGGCCTGTTTCTGAGCTGTAATTTTCTATGGTTCTATGGTTCTATTTACCGAGGAAGCCTTAAAAAATGTACAATTTTTTTGCTCTACCCCATCATTAATCTGGGGGAAAAAAAGCTGCTGGCATCTTGTTGAGAACAAAACACCAGGCAATAAACATTAGCATTTAGTCTACAAGCACTAAGTTCAATCACCATTAGCTGTGAAATCTCTGCACCGCGTAAGCTAAATGTTGAGAATATCTTTACGAGCAGCAGGGTAACACATGCCTGTAATTCCCTCTCACCCAGACGCACTTTCGCATTAAATTTCACAATGTTCTCCAAATGGTACAAATAATTTTCACCCGATTACTTCACCTTTGCACGACAGAAGATTGAGTTAACGTCAATTTATTTCAGAAAGCAGATTCAAATTACTGCAATCCATTTTTAGGAGGGGTTTGGAAAGAAATTTTGATCCCCTGGATCCCCTGTTATAATGTCACCAATGATAACACGCTGTGAGGGTCAGCTGACCCGGTGGGCAATGTAACCAATGGCAAAATGATGTGGTGGTCAGCTGACCAGCTGACCGGGTGTCAATAGCAAGCAGATGGGGATTGTGGGAAGCTTGTGTGGCCCAGGGCGTGGCCCCAAGTGTTGGAGTAATGAAGTTTCTTTATTAAACCTTTTTCTTTGACTTACTTTGCGAAGTTAGTTCTTTTATTGCTGGCAACTGAATTATTCTTACTGCCGGATGAACAAGTCAGTCCTTGTTTCTATATCACCAAAATTAAATACTGCAGATACTGGAATCTGAAACAAAAACAGAAAATGCTGGAAAATCTCAGCAAGCCTGAGAGCATCTGCGGAGAGAGAGAATAGAGCCAACGTTTTGAAACTTCTGAAACACAGTCACCCTTGTAATGGAGGAACTGTAGCAGCCAAATTGTGCACAGCAAGCTCCCACAAACAGCAATGTGATCATGAATGCTTCCGATGGTGAGGGAGTCCAGAACTAGGGGGTCATAGTTTGAGGATAAGGGGTAAACCTTTTAGAACTGAGATAAGAAGAACTTTCTTCACCCAGAGGGTGGTGAATGTGTGGAATTCACTATGTAGTTGAGGCCAAAACGTTGTCTGATTTCAAGAAGAAATTTTTAAAAGTTTATTTATTAGTGTCACAAGTAGGCTTACATTCGCACTGCAATGAAGTTACTGTGAAAATCCCCTAGTCGCCACACTCTGGCGCCTGTTTGGGTACACTGAGGGAGAATTTAGCACGGCCAATTGACCTAACCTGTACATCTTTGGACTGTGGGAGGAAACAGGAGCACCCGGAGGAAACCCACACAGACACGGGGAGAACATGCAAACTCCACACAGACAGTGTGGAAATTAGATATAGCTCTTGGGGCTAAATGGGTCAAGGGATATGGGGGGAAGGGGGGGATCAGGACATTGAATTCGATGATCAGCTATGATCAAAATGAATGGCGGAGCAGGCTCGGTGGGCCGAATGGCCTCCTCCTGCTTCTAGTTTCTAGTTTCTAGGACCATGTGATGGATTTCCGTGATGATTGTTGAGGGGTAATTGTTGGTCAGGGTGCTGGGGACAGCTCTCCTAATCTTCTTTGAAATAGTGCCACGGGATCTTTTATATCCACCTAAGAGGGAAGAAGGTTTAGCTCAATGTCTGATCTAAAAGACAGCAGCTCTGTCAGTGAAGCAGTTCCACACTGGGAGTATCTGCCTCCAATTTGTCTGCTCAAATCTTTGGAGTCAGACTTGAACCCACAACCTTCTGAGTCAGGCTTGAGTGCTCCCCACGGCGCCCGGGCTGACAACCTCGGCAACATTCCTGCCCTTTTCGTCTCCAACTGGATCGTGTGAATTGCTTCATGAATCATCATTTGAAACTTGCCGCACTTCTGCCTTCTTTTTTCCATTCCGGTTTTTCCTTCACGATTTGACCTCGCTCGCTCACAGGGGGTGATTCTCCAGCCTCGCCGCGTCTGCCGCAGATCCTGCCAATCCCGGAAAATTGCGTGCGGACATAAAAACAGGTTTCATGCCCGGCGCCAAAACACACACACACTCCAATACACACACACACTCCGACACACACACACTCCAACACACACACACTCCAACACACACACACACTCCAACACGCACACACACTCCAATACACACACACACTCCAACACACACACACTCCAATACACACACACTCCAACACACACACACACTCCAACACGCACACACACTCCAACACACACACACTCCAACACGCACACACACTCCAATACACACACACTCCAACACACACACACTCCAACACACACACACACTCCAATACACACACACTCCAACACACACACACTCCAATACACACACACACTCCAATACACACACACACTCCAATACACACACACTCCAACACACACACACACTCCAATACACACACACACTCCAATACACACACACTCCAACACACACACACACTCCAACACGCACACACACTCCAACACACACACACTCCAACACACACACACTCCAACACACACACACTCCAACACACACACACACTCCAACACACACACACTCCAACACACACACACACTCCAACACGCACACACACTCCAACACACACACACTCCAACACACACACACTCCAACACACACACACTCCAACACACACACACACTCCAACACGCACACACACTCCAACACACACACACACTCCAACACACACACACTCCAACACACACACACACTCCAACACGCACACACACTCCAACACACACACACACTCCAACACGCACACACACTCCAACACACACACACACTCCAACACACACACACACTCCAACACACACACACACCCCAACACACACACACTCCAACACACACACACACTCCAACACGCACACACACTCCAACACACACACACTCCAACACACACACACACACTCCAACACGCACACACACTCCAACACACACACACACTCCAACACACACACACTCCAACACACACACACACTCCAACACGCACACACACTCCAACACACACACACACTCCAACACACACAAACACTCCAACACACACACACTCCAACACACACACACTCCAACACACACACACTCCAACACACACACACACTCCAACACGCACACACACTCCAACACGCACACACACTCCAACACACACACACTCCAACACGCACACACTCCAATACACACACTCCAACACACACACACTCCAACACACACACACTCCAACGCACACACACTCCAACACACACACACTCCAACACACACACACTCCAATACACACACTCCAACACACACACACTCCAATACACACACTCCAACACACACACACTCCAACACACACACACACTCCAACACACACACACACTCCAACACACACACACTCCAACACACACACACACTCCAATACACACACACTCCAACATACACACACTCCAACACACACACACACTCCAACATGCACACACACACACTCCAATACACACACACTCCAACACACACACACACTCCAACACACACACACTCCAACACACACACACACTCCAATACACACACGCACTCCAACACACACACACTCCAACACACACACACTCCAACACACACACACTCCAACACACACTCCAACACACACACACTCCAACACACACACACTCCAACACACACACACACTCCAACACACACACACACTCCAATACACACACACACTCCAACACACACACACACTCCAACACACACGCACACTCCAACACACACACACACTCCAACACACACACACACTCCAACACACACACACTCCAACACTCACGCACACTCCAACACACACACACATGTCAACACACACACACACTCCAACACACACACGGGCACGCATACGCAAACAAACATTCTCTCTCATACGCACTCTCACACACAGACACACACACCAACACACACTCCCTCTCACAAACACAGACACACTCCAACACACACACTCTCACACTTACAAACACTCTCTCACACAGACACACACACTTTCTCACACCCACACACTCTCACACACACTCTAACACATACTCTAACGCTCTTACACATTCACACACACACTTTCTCACACAGACACTCTCACACACACTCTCTAAAACAGACATACTAAAACACATACACACTCACACTCATTCTCATGCACTAACACACACAGTCGCTCACACATACTCTCTCTCTCACACACACACACTTACACATACACATTCACACACACGTTCTCTCACACACACACTCACTCACACACATACGCACACACACACACTCTCAAGCACACACACCCATCGACACACATTCATGCACAGATTCCCATACTTAAAAGACATCCTACATTTTTTTTCCTATATGGACGAATAACAGTGGATTTAGACTATGACTGAATCTGGTGTCAGTGCTCAACCTGAGAGTAGAATGAAGTCGTGATGTGGAGTTGCCGGTGTTGGACTGGGGTAGGCACAGTAAGAATTCTCACAGCACCAGGTTAAAGTCCAACAGGTTTATTTGGTAGCACGAGCTTTCGGAGTGTCACTCCTTCTTCGGGTGAGTGAGGAGGCGGGGGTGGGATAGGTGGAAGGGGTGTTGGGGGGGGGTGTGACTGCACTCTGCTTCTCAGTCAGTCTCAGCCCTTCGCCTGACACAAACCTGTTGGAATCTGAATGCTGCAATTGGCTCGAATCCCACAGTCTGGCGGGACACAGATAATCCATTTCAACACAGAGCACTGCGGCACGGACCACCACTGCGAAATTTAGAACCAATTTAATACAATTAAGTTATTGTAAAAGCAATCCCACCAAGCTAAGGAAAGAAAGGACTTGCATTTATGTGACACCTTTTCCAGCCTCTGGACACCTCGATGTGTTTCCCAGACAATGCAGCCACTTTTGTAATGTAACGCAACGTAGCAACCAATTTGTGGACAGCAAGCTCCCATAGTTAACAATGGGATAAAACATGAGATAATAAGGTAACAGTCAACCTTTCTGCATCCACTTTACAGGCATTGAGATTTAATTTCATTCATCAACGTCCTAAATTCTATAAAAATGTCAGGAAATTATTCAGAAAGAGCATCAAAAGATTAATTGCAGAGAAGGAGGCCTCGAAACGTAAGGAATTGGACCCATCAGTGGAAGGACTACGGAACTGCTGCTCTGATTACTGTTAGTAAAATGCTAGGCTGGGATTTTCTGGCTCCTTCGTGCCGGGAGATTTTGATTTCGGCAGCACTGGATGATCCTGACAATGGGCGGGACTGGAAAAACCCCTCCCAAATGGGTGCGCACATCAGTCCCAGTTAATGGGTGGAATTTTCCCGTCCCGGCTCCCACGGGAATCGTAGCGGGTGGGACAGGGCCATGCAAAGGTCTGTTGACCTTGGGTGGGATTTTCCGGCCTTAGGGCGAGGACAGTCAGAAAATCCCGCCCCATGTGTCTTGCGTGGTTCTCCCCATGGTCGACACAGTGGTTAGCACTGCTGCCTCACAGCACCAGGGACCCAGGTTCGATTCCCAGCTTGTGTCACTGTCTGTGTGGAGTTCAAACATTCTCCCCGTGTCTGCGTGGGTTTCCTCCGGGTGTTCCGGTTTCCTCCCACACTCCGAAAGACGTGCTGGTTAGAGACATTGGCCAAGCCAAACTCTCCCTCAGTGTACCCAAACAGGCGCCGGAGTGTGGCAACTAGGGGATTTTCACAGTAACTTCATTGCAGTGTTAATGTAAGCCTACTTGTGACACTAATAAATAAAGTAAACTAAACTACATTGGACTGCCAATTCACAGCAATGTGGTTGGCTCTTAAGCCTACTTGTGACACTAATTAATTAATAAATAAAATTAATGGATGGAAAAGAATGGCGGGTGCATCATCTCTCCACGCCCAAATTTCCAGCCAAGTAAAGACAGATACACAAATCATAAAAACAAGCCCATGAGGAAGAATGGAAAGAGTTTGATTTGACCTCCACGGGCTAATAACCAGGGGCTCGCAGGCCACACAGGGGCAATGGACTACATCGTGCAGTGTTAGCATATCTCCAGTGCGAGCGGTTACAACCACGTCTAAAGTTACAGTCTCTGTTTGCTTGTTTAGTTAATGTCCCACAGTTAACAGGCTGGCAATGTTCAGCCGCTTAGCTAGAATGGTGAGTCGCAGCAGAGACTCTGACCATGATCCTGTCTGCCTTTCTTTAGAGGGGGGGGGGGGGGTAAAAAAAGCCCCACCTCAAAATGATATATCTTTGAGAAAAGAATGCAGGCCATTTATAAACTTCATGTTTAAGCTCACCGACACTTCCACTCCTGCTGCTAGCTACTTGGCAAGTTGAGGCTATCATTAAGACAAAGATAACCACAGCTCTGCCAATTCCTGCAGCCTACAATTTATTGGATTGTACGATTCCGTTCAAAAACACCTTCAACTGGGTTGATTCCACAAAGCCAGGGAAAGAATGAAAATTGCAGAAATCTGTGTGACTGTAATCCAATTCTAGTCACAGCTGCTGCAACTGGGCTCTTGGTTCCTGCTACCTTAATTTTCCATACCCTTTTCAAACGTGATCCCATCTCAAATTGACTGAGCCAAGCTCAGTTTGAATTCCAATTGCGAATGAGGTGTTTAAGTGATCACAATGGATACCCAGGAGTGAGTTCTAACCTGCAATCTAATCCAGAGGTTCCCCGTACAGGATAATGAACACCTGCGATTGAGTTACAGGTTGGAGTCTAATTGAGGGTTTTTGGGTGATCTGTGTACAGAGCGTCAGGTCAGGTGCTAAACCCTTTACTGTAGCGATGACAGGTCGGCCTGTGATTCCTCAACGCAGACAGCAAGGTGGGGTCAAGTCATCCGGGCGCCTTCAGACAGGCCCGATGGACTTGGGCGGGTGAGAAAGAAAGAAAAGATTTCTGTAGCCTGTTGTTATCGCACTGGAGCACAACAAGACCCCACAAACAGCAATGCGGGCAGCCCAGCGGCACAGTGGTTAGCACACTGCTGCCTCACAGCTCCAGGGACCTGGGTTCGATTCCCGGCTCGGGTCACTGTCTGTGTGGAGTTTGCACATTCTCCTCGTGTCTGCGTGGGTTTCCTCCGGGTGCTCCGGTTTCCTCTCACAGTCCAAAGATGTGTGGGTTAGGTTGATTGGCCATGATAAAATTGCCCCTTAGTGTCCTGAGATGCGTAGGTTAGAGGGATTAGTGGGTAAATATGTAGGGATATGGGAGTAGGGCCTGGGTGGGATTGTGGTCGGTGCAGACTCGATGGGCCAAATGGCCTCTTTCTGCACTGTAGGGTTCTATGATTCTATGATTGTACCCGAACAGGCGCCGGAGTGTGGCGACTAGGGGATTTTCACTGTAACTTCATTGCAATGTTAATGTAAGCCTACTTGTGATACTAATCAATAAACTTATACGTGGTCATTACCAGATTGTCTGTTTTAGCAATGTCGGACAAGGGGTGAATATTGGGGCTGGAAAGCGAGGGGTCATGGGAAGGGGGACGTAGGGGGTCAGTAGCAATGAGAAGAGGGTGGCTCTCAGTTGTCTACCCCTCCTTTCCTGATGTCCAATCCCTCACTCAGGGAGTGTCTGGGATTGAGGGACTTCTCCCAGCCCTTGGGGGTGACAAGCTGGCTGGGCAATTTACCCTGTGAATGAGAGTGGTTATTAACATAGGGTACAGCATCAGGAAACTGAATAACATGCAATAAACATCTACAAATGTATCCACCCCATGTTTACATTCACTGTCAGAGAAACGCAAGAGGCAAAATCAATGTACGTCACTTAGTTACCGCTCAATAAGATAAGCATTCAGACCTGCTGCTCCTGCCTCGCATTTATTAAACATAAAAAATAGGAGCAGGAGTCGGCCACAAAGCCTCTTGATCCTACCCTATTGTTCATGGGCGGCACGGTGGCATAGTGGTTAGCACTGTTGCCTCACAGTGCCAGGGACCCGGGTTCGATTCTGGCCTCGGGTTACTGTCTGTGTGGAGTTTGCACGTTCTCCCCGTGTCTGCATGAGTTTCCTCCGGATGCTCCCACAGTCCAAAGATGTGCGAGTTAGGTGGATTGGCCATGCTAAATTGCCCCTTAGTGTCAGGGGGACTAGCAGGGTAAATACGTGGGGTTATGGGGATAGGGCCTGGGTGGGATTGATGTTGGTGCAGACTCAATGGGCCAACTGGCCTCCTTCTGCACTGTAGGGATTCTATGATTCAATAAGATTGAGGCCTATCTTCTACCTCAACTCTACTTTCCAGCCAATCCCCATGTCTCAAGATTCCCTTCGCATCCAAAAATCTACTATCTTGAATATACTGAATCATAGAATCCCGACAGTGCAGAAGAGGCCATTCAGCCCATCAAGTCTGCACTGATCCTCTGAAAGAGTATCTTACCCAGCCCCCTTTCCCTACCCTATCCCCATCACCGCACACATTTTCCATGGCTAATCCCACTAACCTGCACATCTTGGGACAATAAGGAGCAATTTAGCGTGGCCAATCCACCTAACCCGCACATCTTTGGATTGTGGGAGGAAACCGGGGCATCTGGAGGAAACCCACGCACACACTGGGAAAACGTGCAGACTCCACACAGACAGTGACCCAAGCCGGGAATCGAATCCAGGTCCCTGGCACTGTGAGGCAGCAGTGCTAACCACCGTGCCACCGTGCCACCAGTGACGGATCATCCACAGCTCTCTGGGGTAGAGAACGCCAAAGATTCACAGCCCTCTAAGTGAAGACATTTCTCCTCCTCTCAGTCCTAAACAGCCAACCCCTTGTTCTGAGACTGTGCCCCCCAAGCCCCCCTGCCACCCCACCCCCACCAACGCCACCCCACCCCCACCAACGCCACCCCCCCCCCCCCCACCCCCCTCCTCATACCCCGTGTTTCTAACTTCTCCAGACTGGGGAAATAGCCTCTCAGCCTCTACCCTGCCAAACCCTGGAAGCATTTTATATATTTCAGTGACATCCTCTCTCATTTTGCTAAACTCCACTCAACCATAGCTTTCAGGTCTATAACACTGGCCTGCGTTCAATCCGAGATTGTAAGTGGGCAATTTTGAATTTCTGACTCACGACCTCAGTGCTGGATTTTTGCATTTTCTTGGAGATTGGAATTGAACTCCAAGCAATGACTTGCCAGAAAGTATTTCCAGTTCCTTCAACTCTGAGGAAAAATGAAAGATATTTTCAGAGTTCCTCGACAGGAGAGATGGTAGAAGGCTCAAAACAAAGGACAACAAAGGGCTAGCTGTGGCGAGTTAGCTCAGCTGGTTGAAACGTGGTGCTCATGACGCCACGGTCATGGGTTCGATCCCTGTACTGGCTGGTCTCTGCCCACCAGTTAAACTTTCCTCATTTTGGTGGCACAGTGGTGAGCACTGCTGCCTCACAGCGCCAGGGACCCAGGTTCGATTCTTGGCTTGGGCCACTGTCTGTGTGGAGTTTGCATGTCCTCCTCGTGTCTGCGTGGATTTCCTCCGGGTGCTCCAGTTTCCTCCCACAGTCCGAAAATGTGCTGGTTAGGTGCATTGGCCATGCTAAATTCCCCCTCAGTGTACCTGAACAGGCGCCTGAGTGTGGCGACTAGGGGATTTTCACAGTAACTTCATTGCAGTGTTAATGTAAGCCTACTTGTGACTAATAAATAAAACAAGATGGCAGGAAAATGGGGATGAGGAGTATATCAGCCATGTCCGAATGGCAGAGCGGACTCGATGGGCCAAATGGCCTAATTCTACTCCTGTATCTTATGAACTAATCAACAAAGTTCGCAAAGAATCATGGGTATTGGGAGCAGGCAGGAAAGTGGAAAGACCGTAGTCAGAGCAGCCATTATATTATTGACTGGGGGAAGCAGGCTTGATGGCCTATTTCTGCTCTTTCTTATATTCTTAGTCTAAGAGAGGAGGTGCAAACAGTCAATAAATAATGATGAAGCCAAACTTGTGAATTGTTGGGAAGATCTTGGGCGCCCAAAGCTGTGCCTCAAGGGTTTTCGCAAGTGTAACCAGAAGGTCCTGGATTGTCGCATCTGGGAGTCACCATCCGATGACAGAGGGGGGAAATGGTGACAAGGAGAAACAGGGACACTTCCTGTGGGCTGGTGTGCATCACCATCGTCAGCGGTCACAGCGGCCCGGCAACAGATAGTGGCATTACGTCACTTCATATGGGGCATTTGTGGCGGAACCTGCCTCTCAACGATTGGTCTCTCTCTTCACGTGAAGACGCCCTGTCAGAAACAGATTGGGGATGAGAAAACAATCAGCCATGATTGAATGGCGGAGCAGACTCAATGGGCCGAGTGGCCTAATTCTGCTCCTATGTCTTATAGTCTTATGGTCTTATCTGCTGCATGTCCATCATCCTTCAGAGACGGAAGGATCCGGAACTGAACTGAACTGGGAAAATCAAGAGAGATGGAAGTTCCTCGATAATGAAGTCTTGGGAAAGAGCGAGTTGGGAAATGCTGCAATGAATCACAATTTCAGTACTGTCGGGAGAGATGCGGATAGTGTGGATATGCAGCGTAGGGGGATACAGGAGAGGAACTATTCGAGGGATAATGACCACAGCTGTATTGCTAAACGAAAAGACAAGAATGTAATGGAGAGAAAGGGGTTAATATTGAAGCAAAACCACATGTTGTGAGGTGAAACTGCAGTTGAAATGTGATGCCTTCGATCTTGGGATGCTTGAAGTGTTGGATACTGGAGAGCTCCTCACACCTTATTCTTCATGAGGTCTTTCCTGGAGGCAGCTGAATCCTCCACACTCAATACTGCCACTCCAGTTTGTATGGCGCATATTACCTCATAATTTATGGCAAGAATCTCTCTGACTCGATCCAGGACTTGTGACACTGAAACCATGAGTCTGGAGAGCCTACCCTAGAGAAGAAACATTATTCACATAGTCAGGATTCTTAAGAGAATTAGATAAATGGAGCTGCAAATAACATCTTCAAGATTGCCCCGTACTCTATAGCAAGGCAATGCCAGCACAAGCTGAAGGTGAAAGTGTGCAGATAGTTCACATAGCGGGAGGATGGGGAACATGTGATATAGCCCCTCAGTGAGACAGGAGAGGCAGATTGTGTGGAAAAAATGAAGGAAGAATTGGTTACATATCAAGCTAGCAAGGGATATTAGTCTATGGGGTGACCAGCTTCAACTGTACTTTCCCTTCCAATTTTGTACTTTGCCATGTACCGAAAGGAGCCAGCACACAACTGTTGTGGGCTGAATGGCCTCCTGCTGTGTTCTTAGATGGTAAATCAAGTAACGATAGTCAAAGGAAAACTTGTGTTTCTGCAGAGTCTTTGAAAACATCAGGATGTTCCACAGCACTTTACAGCCAATCAAAAGGGTTTTCTCCGGGTGCTCCGGTTTCCTCCCACAGTCCAAAGATGTGCAGGTTAGGAGGATTAGCCATGCTAAATCACCCCTGAGTGTCCAAAGATGTGCAGGTTAGGTGGATTGGCCATGTTAAATTGCCGCTTAGTGTCCAAAGATGTCCAGGTTATGTGGATTGGCCCTGCTAAATGTGTGGGGTTACAGGGATAGGGCAGAGGGGAGAGCCTGGGTGGGATGTTCTTTAGGAGAATCAATGGGCAGAATGGCCTCTTTCTGCATTGTAGGGATTCTATGGAATCTATGGTTTAAGTTAAGTCTCTGCTATAATGCAGGAAACTGGCAACCAATTTGTGCACAGCAAGATCCCACAAATAATGATGAATAATGAGCTGATAAGCTGTTCTGGGCAACCCTGGTTGTGTGCTAAATACTAAGCAAGCCACCAGGACAACTGCTAGCCCTTCCACAAAGTCGTGCCACACGATCTTTTACACCCATTGAGAGGGCCAACAGCTCCTTAGTGTAACATCTCATCTGAAAGACAGCACCCCCAACAGCGCAGCACCCTGTCAGTCCAGCGCAAGGTGCATTTGGCTGGATTTTTAAAAGATTTATTCGTTCACAGGATGTGGGCGTTGCCGGCTGGGGCAACATTTATTGCCCATCCCTGAGGGCATTTAAGAGTCAACCACATTGCTGTGGGTTTGGAGTCACATGTAGGCCAGACCAGGTAAGGACGGCAGATTTCCTTCCCTAAAGGGCCAGATGGGTTTTTCCGACATTGGTTTTATGGTCATCAGTAGACTTTTAAATTCAAATTTCACCATTTGCCATGGTGGGATTTGAACCCAGGTCCCCAGAGCATTACCCTGGGTCTATGGATGACTACTCCAGTGACAATACCACTACGCCACTGCCTACCCATAGACTGACGGCTCTGGAGTACAGACCTGAACCCATGACCTTGTCTGATCTAATGTCCCAATAACTAGCACTGGCAGAGTACGGACATTGTGTGCTTGTGTGCTTCTGGAACAGTCCTGCTACTATAGCACAGGGGATATGCTAATCTAGTAATGAAATCAGTGTGTCATCCATCCTGTTACAGCAGCACATCCACACATGGTTACTATTTTAAGAAAAATCAGCAATATTTCCCAACATCATAAATGCATCACAACAAAAACAGAAAATGCTGGAATATCTCAGCAGGTCTGACAGCATCAGTGGAGGTTAAAGTCCAACAGGTTTATTTGGTCGCAAAAGCCACTAGCTTTCGGAGCGCTGCTCCTTCATCAGGTAAGTGGGAGTTCTGTTCACAAACAGGGCATATAAAGACACAAACTCAATTTACAAAATAATGGTTGGAATGCGAGTCTTTACAGGTAATCAAGTCTTAAAGGTACAGACAATGTGAGTGGAGAGAGCGTTAAGCACAGGTTAAAGAGATGTGTATTGTCTCCAGCCAGGACAGTTAGTGAGATTTTGCAAGCCCAGGCAAGTCATGGGGGTTACAGATAGTGTGATATGAACCCAAGATCCCGGTTGAGGCCGTCCTCATGTGTGCAGAATTTGGCTATCAGTCTCTGCTCAGCGACTCTGCGTTGTCGTGTGTAGTGAAGGCCGCCTTGGAGAACGCTTACCCGAAGATCAGAGGCCGAATGCCCGTGACCGCTGAAGTGTTCCCCAACAGGAAGAGAACACTCTTGCCTGGTGATTGTCGAGCGGTGTTCATTCATCCCTTGTCGTAGCATCTGCATGGTCTCCCCAATGTACCATGCCTCGGGACATCCTTTCCTGCAACGTATCAGGTAGACAACGTTGGCCGAGTTGCAAGTGTATGTACCGTGTACCTGGTGGATGGTGTTCTCACGTGAGATGATGGCATCCGTGTCGATGATCCGGCACGTCTTGCAGAGGTTGCTGTGACAGGGTTGTGTGGTGTCGTGGTCACTGTTCTCCTGAAGGCTGGGTAGTTTGCTGCGGACAATGGTCTGTTTGAGGTTGTGCGGTTGTTTGAAGGCAAAAAGTGGGGGTGTAGGGATGGCCTTGGCGAGATGTTCGTCTTCATCAATGACATGTTGAAGGCTCCAGAGAAGATGTTGTAGCTTCTCCGCTCCGGGGAAGTACTGGACGACGAAGGGTACTCTGTCCGCCGTGTCCCGTGTTTGTCTTCTGAGGAGGTCGGTGCGGTTTTTCGCTGTGGCGCGTCGGAACTGTCGATCGATGAGTCGAGCGCCATATCCTGTTCTTATGAGGGCATCTTTCAGCGTCTGGAGGTGTCTGTTGCGATCCTCCTCATCTGAGCAGGTCCTGTGTATACGGAGGGCTTGTCCGTAGGGGATGGCTTCTTTAACGTGTTTAGGGTGGAAGCTGGAGAAGTGGAGCATCGTGAGGCTATCCGTGGGCTTGCGGTACAGTGAGGTGCTGAGGTGACCGTCCTTGCTGGAGATGCGTGTGTCCAAGAATGCAACCGATTCCGGAGAGTAGTCCATGGTGAGTCTGATGGTGGGATGGAACTTGTTGATGTCATCATATAGTTGTTTCAGTGATTGTTCACCATGAGTCCAAAGGAAGAAAATGTCATCGATGTATCTAGTGTATAGCATCGGTTGAAAGTCCTGTGCGGTGAAGAGGTCTTGTTTGAACCTGTGCATGAAGATGTTGGCATATTGAGGTGCGAATTTGGTCCCCATGGCTGTTCCATGTGTCTGGATGGAGAACTGGTTGTTGAAGGTGAAGACATTGTGGTCCAGGATGAACCGGATGAGTTGTAAAATTGCATCTGGAGATTGGCAGTTGTCGGCGTTGAGTACTGAGGCAGTTGCAGCAATGCCATCATCGTGGGGGTGCTGGTGTAGAGTGCCGAGACATCCATTGTGGCAGGGAGTGCTCCTGGTTCAACTGCTCCATGTGTGCTGAGTTTCTGTAGGAAGTCCGTAGTGTCGCGACAAAAGCTGGGGGTTCTTTGTACAATGGGTTTCAGGATGCCCTCGACATAGCCGGAGAGGTTCTCGCACAGGGTCCCATTGCCCGATACGATGGGACGGCCGGGTGTGTTTGCCTTGTGTATCTTCGGGAGGTAGTAGAGATCTCCAATGCGGGGAGTACGTGGGATGAGAGCACGGAGGGTGCTCTGAAGGTCCGGATCAAAGGTCTTGATCAGTCTGTTGCGTTGACGGGTGTGTTCTTTAGTCGGATCTGCGGGTAACTGTCTGTAGTGTTCCTCGTTGTTCAGTTGTCGGTACACTTCTTTGCAGTAATCCGTTCTGTTCAGTATGACGATGGGCCCTCCTTTGTAAGGAAATAGAGCCAACGTTTCGAGTCTGGATGACCCTTTGTCAGAGCTGAGCTCTGTTTTGATTTCAGATTCCAGCATCCGCAGTATTTTGCTTTTATCATACATACATGCTTAGATATTGTCACGATACTGTTACGCTTTGCAAAGCTTCTATTTCTGCAGCAATATTACTCACCGCACCAGGTTGTCATTCTGTGCTGAGAGTCCATGCTCACTGACCCTATCTGCTAACCCACCCAGGTGATTGTGGCTGCTAGCTGACCTTCAGCAGTGGATGGGGGAGGGGAATGTCAAACTGAGCCTGCTCCATATGCCCCAGCAAGCCACCTCATCCAGTTTTCAGCACTGCTCACTGGAGTGACATCAGGAACTCTGGCCAACTGCATCTCTCAGAACTTTGGAAACTCTAGTCAATGGCAGCAATGCGTATTACTGCCTGGCTTATGGGCATTTCTTTTTATTCATTCATGGGACATGGGTGTCGCTGGCTGGCCAGCATTTATTGCCCATCCCCAGCTGCCCTTGTTCAGAGGGCAGTTGAGAGTCAACCACATTGCTGTGGCTCTGGAGTCACATTTAGGCCAGACCAGGTAAGGATGGCAGATTTCCTTCCCTGAAGGGCATTAATGAACCAGATGGGTTTTTCCGACAATCGACAATGGTTTCATGGTCATCAGTAGATTCTTGACTCCAGATATTTTTTGTTGAATTCAAATGCCACCATCTGCCGTGGCGGGATTCAAACCCGGGTCCCCAGAACATTAGCTGAGTTTCTGTATTAATATTCGAATGATAAAACCACTCCCATTATCTGCTGAAATATCTCCCAATCCTATTCAGTCTTTCACATTCCAATGGTGACCAAAAGAGCTCAGTTCACTCCCTCCCCCTCCCCCACCCCCTCCCCCTCCCACTCCCCCACCCCCTCCCCTACCCCTCCCCCTCCACACCTCCACCCCTCCTCCTCCCCCTCCCCCACCCCCTCCCCCCCCCTCTCCCCCTCCCCCACCCCCACCCCCTTTCCCTCCCCCTCCCCGTCCTCCTCCCCGTCCTCCTCCCCGTCCTCCTCCCCCCTCCACCCCTCCCCTCCCCCTCCCCCCAACCCAACCCATTCCCAAATTGCTGAGATACTTATACCTTGTGCTTATGCTACTGGAAGCGTGATATGTCTAAATGAGGTGTTGTCCCTCACTGTGTGAAGGTTGTTTGGCGCTGGCATTCATGTGGAAGAATTTTTATTGTTTGTTCAGACATCCACTTCATTGCAAGAGGAATGCTTTCGATATTGGGACATTTTGCTATAAAAAGAAAACCTTGCATTTATATAGCACCTTTCACAAGCGTCGCAAAGCACTTTCCAGCCAGTGAGGTACAGGAAACTTTATGCACAGAAAGCTCCCACAAGCAGCGTTGCAGCAATGGCCAGCGAACCTGCTCTTTGCAACGTTGATTGTCAACATTGATTTTTCTGGTCAAACCCTGGAGTGGGGCTTGAACCTAGAGATTGAGGTCAGAGGTGATACCGGCTGGGACACAGCTGATACTTGTTGACGGTCTCCAGCCTGGATTTTTCCCTCGTCAGGCCCGCAACCTCGACGGGCCCAGAAATGGGTGCGAAACACATCCCCAGCTGAGATTGACCCCCATAGCGCTTCCTCACACTGGCTGGCCGATTAACGGCCATCGGGCCTGAAGCACGGGCTGCCAGGGTGGGCAGGCAGACAGCGGGCACTGGGAAAAGGGAGGGTGCGGGCAGGCGTTTCCGTACCCTCGGGGGGACAGCCACTGTGGAGATGTCACAATGAGATGTTCACCAGTGAACAAAATAAATATCAATGTGGTTCGCACTGCTGCCTCACAGCGCTAGGGACCCAGGTTCAATTCCAGCCATAGGTGGCTGTCTGTGTGAGATTTGAACCTAGAGTTTCTAGACATCAGTTCTGTGTCCCCCATGTCTGTGGGGAGTTTGCACATTCTCCCCGTGTCTGCGTGGGTTCCTCTGGGTGCTCCGGTTTTCTCCCATGGTCCAAAGATATGCAGGTTAGGTGGATTGGCCATGCTAATTGGCCCTTAGTGTCAGGGGGATTAGGAGGGTAAGCATGAGCGGTTACGGGGATAGGGCCTGGGTGGGCTCGATGGGCTCGATGGGCCAAATGGCCTTTTCTGTACTGCAGAGATTCTATGATTCTATGATGTTAAATCTCGGCCATGAGTGTGTGGGCAGCGCAATCGTACCAGACCTCGGTCCCCAGACACATCTGTTAATTTTATTTTGAACTCTGACCATTCATCCTACCCTGGATCGAGGTTGCACCTTCGACATAAAGGCCGTTTGGCCAATGGGCCCACCCACTAGCCATAAAGGCAGACGGGCAACGTCAAATGGCAGTCAATGGGTGATTAATTAATTTCAACCAGCTTCTTGATTGTCGGCGAGTGCGAGGGTACAAAGACATTGCGACACGAGCCAACGCTTTCTGGCGTGATTTCACTCACTTCTGGATCAGGCACGTTCCTGAGCTTTATACAGAGAATCCCAGCCTCTGTATAAATACAAGTTGTTGCTGTCTCAAAAGACAAATCTCTCACCCATTTCCCTTCCAGAATGAGAGATTCGATCCATGTGATTTTCCATTGGTGGAGTGCTATTGTTGGCAATTGCATAGTACACTTGCCACTTGATGGATAAATTACCCAACCTCGAGAGTCCAAAGACAAAGGAACCCTCGAGGATCCCACAACTGGGGCTCGAGTTAAATGTCAGCGAGTGGATGTCCTTTCCCTTCTTTTCAGCAATGGAAGCTCCTCGGATAAGAATGGCAGTGGGAAGAAAGATCATGGGGAGAGGAACATGCAGAGGTTCTATCCCACCTCAACCCCCTTGTTTTCATTTTATTTAATTTTTAACTGTTCTCTACCTTTTATTTCTTTATTGTCTTTCTTCATTTTTCTTTCCACCCCCCCCACTCTTTCCCCCTATTTTTATCCCCCCCTTTTCTTACCCTTTCTCCCCCTTTGATTCCCTTTCCTCCCCTTTTCTCAATTTTCCTCTCTCCCACCCATCTCCCCCTTCCCCCCACATCTTCATCTCTCACACCTTACCCTCTGATTTCAGCTTCTCTGCCGTTTGCCCATTCGCGCCTTCTATTCTCTCTATGGACTCCCATTCACACCTCTGAGCCTTCCCCCTATTTTTTGTGGCAATGACTCATCTTTCATTCCCTCACCCAACAGTATCTTCCGCTTTACGTGCCTTTTAGCTTTGACAAAGGTTCATCTGGACACGAAACGTCAGCTCTTTTCTCTCCCCTGCAGACACTGCCAGACCTGCTGAGATTTTCCAGCATTTTCTCTTTTGGAAGCAGAGTCCGGTGGGCTACGAGGAGCATTCTCCGAGGCCACTTTTCCAACACACAATCCCACCACTCGGTGAGTTTCAGACACTGAGGACTCACACTGCCTCGAGTGATTAACTCGGTCTTTGCTGAGATTAGTGTCAATTACACTGGCTGATCTTTGAGTCTGGTTCCTACACGAAGGAGACTCTGTGAGCACAATAACAATCTAATTAAAATGTGCAAACACACAGCCAACCGATTAACTGGTCATCTCATGTCTGTTTGTGGGACAAGATTAATGTTGTGTGGTTGGCATGTTTGCCTACATAACAACAGATGCTGCGTTCCAAAGGGCAATTAATTTATATGAAGTAATTTGAGATGGGTTAATCACATAATAAGGTATAATGTGTGTTCAAGCCTTTCTTTTTTCTCTGGTTCCTTCTATGTTCTGGTGTCATTCCTCTTCCTACACTGCCTGAATCTTCACAGATGGTTTTCCTGATCTCCTGTTCAGGTCATTTCTCTCGAGTTCTCCATCCACCCTCGAGAGAACAGAAGGTGACAGATCAGAAGAACCCTGATATTCTATCCTTGGTCTCCTCCATGTTCCTCAATGGAGGAAAATTAAAATTTCTCAATTCTTCATGGCTCTTAAAATTCTAACCAGTAATGCATTCCAGCCTTGGTACCTCTTCAGTCACTGTCATGATTGGCCCCACCGTCACCTTGACCTCAGGAAAAGTAAAGCTTATTTATTAGTCACAAGTAAGGCTTACATTAACACTGCAATGAAGTTGCTGTGAAAATCCCCTAGTCGCCACACTCCGACGCCTGTTCGGGTCAATGCACCTAATCAGCACGTCTTTCAGACTGTGGGAGGAAACCGGAGCACCCGGAGGAAACCCACGCAGACATGGGGAGAACGTGCAAACTCCACACAGACAGTGACCCAAGCCGGGAATCGAATCCGGCTCCCTGGCGCTGTGAGGCAGCAGTGCTAACCACTGTGCCACTGTGCCACCCACTGCCACCGTGCCACCCACAAAAGGTAACTAGCAGAGGATGGTTTGGATGCATCTTCCCCTGGGTTCTGGTCCCAGCTCGCTTCCACTGTCCCACTCTGCTATGAGGACCTCCCACATCTCCTCAATTGCTAAAGCTTCCACCGTGGATTTTATCTTTGACGTAACTCTTCTTTTCCCCTCAACAACTCTCAGTTAGAATCATAGAATCCCTACATTGCAGAAGGAGGCCATTCAGCCCATCAAGTCTGCATCAACAAGAATCCCACCCAGGCCCTATACCTGTTACCCCACCCATTTACCTTGCTAGTCCCCCTGGCTCTAAGGGGTAATTTAGTATGGCCAAACCACCAAACCCACACATCTTTGGACTGTGGGAGGAACCCACGCAGACATGGAGAGAATTTGCAAACTCCACACAGAGAGTGACCTGAGACCGAAATTGAATCTGGGTCCCTGTCACTGTGAGGCAGCAGTGCTAACCACTGTGCCACCGTGCCGCCCCTGGAGTTCTTCATAAAGATCACCTCCTTCAGGTGGAGATGGATTTCAAGTAATTCTCCCGCGCTGAACCAGGTAAATCTGGTTATCTGTTAAGGATCCTTCATTCTTATCTCCAATCTCTCTCTCTCCTCCTCTCTCTTTCTCTCCTCACTATCCCACCCTCACCTCCACACCACCTCCATCCCACCCCCACACCTCCACTCCACACCTTCACCCCCACCCCATCCCCCACCCCCACCGATCCCACCCCCACCTTCACCCTCCACCCCCGCCCCACACCAGTCTCTCACCAACCTTTCTCTATTTTATCAATATTACTTATTTTTATTCATTCTCAGGATGTGGGTCTTATCCCTAGTTGCCCTTGAGAAGGTGGTGGTGAGCTGCCTTCATGAAGCATTGCAGTCCATGTGGTGTGGATCCACCCACAGTGGTGTTAGGGCGAGAGTTCCAGGGTTTTGACCCAGCGACAATGAAGGAACGGTGACATATTTCCAAGTCAGGATAGTGGGTGACTCAGAAAGGAAGTTCGAGATGCTGGTGTTCCCATACATCCATTGATATTCACTCCCTGCCTAAACATTCCTCTTCATTCTCTTCCTAAGTTTCAAAAACATTCAAGCGAGACCAGAAATGCCCGCCCGAAGTCAACAGACATTTCCATTGTCTGCCCCTCGCCCTCCCCGATTCTATGGCGGACGAGGCGGTAGAATTCCGGCGACCGTGTCCCACAACTTCTTGTCCTATTTACATCCTCTGAATCTCCAAATCAACCGGTGGCACAGCGGTTAGCACTGCTGCCTCACAGTACCAGAGACCCGGGTTCGATTCCTGGCTTGGGTCACTGTCTGTGTGGAGTTTGCACGTTGTCTGCGTGGGTTTCCCCAGCATGCTCGGGTTTCCTCCCGCAGTCCAAAGATATGCGGGTGAGGTGGCTTGGCCATGGTAAATTGCCCCTTAGTGACAGGGGGACTAGCTGGGGTAAATGCATGGGGTTATGGGGATAGGTCTTGGGTGGGACTGTGGTCAGGGTGCAGACTTGATGGGCCAAATGGCCTTCTTCTGCGCTGTAGGATTCTGTGATCACTTATTGCAATATCTGTGGTGGTGACGACTTCTGTCCCAGGACACACCTCAGACTTTACTCTCTCGCACACGGGTCTTATTTAACCACTGCAATTTGGCATCTGATTTTTAAATTTTGATGGTGCCACCTTTCCGTTACTCTCCAAGATTTCCCTGTTTCCCCTTTTTTAAACGTCTTTACCTCACCATCCGTTCAAAGTCTCTCGGTAAAACTCCGAGACCACACAGGTACAGGCATGTGGAGGAAGCATAAACACAAAATGATCTGAGCCGGAGTGTAATTTGAAGTCAATTCATGGCTGCGAGATGTAAACACCCTCAGGAACTAGAGCAAATGGAAGGAAGAATATTTTGGACCAATTCTAAGTTTTCTTAGCAAAAATGACAGACCGTGTATTTTCTTTTTCTGTCCATTTCATACTTAGGGACAGAATAATGTCACCAAAGTCAGGGGTGTGGACATTTATGCCTCAGTGGCTGCTTGTTTAATGATCCCATCTATGATTCACTATTTGACTATGGATCTGTTTTCAGTCAATCATTAAATAACCCGTCAGAGTCGCACTGCCCCATTCAAAATTCTGTTTGGGTTTCGTTATCAACAGTTAAATCTGGACTGAACTTTCCCTTTTCTTTAGCCCACGTCAAGATGGAGGATATTTGCGTTTGTGAATTGGTGCACTCAGCTCCGTTCTATCCTCCCGAGAGAAGGGGCTGAGGTAGGGGCAGGAGATCTGTGCTCTCGGCAGGCCCTTATTCCCTGAGATTTAATTCCATCATCTCCCGACTCCAACGGCCTTGCCCGTTCACACGGCCTTCCCCTTCACAATGAGCTTGCAAGAGGATTGGGCGGCACAGTGGCCTAGTGGTTAGCACTGCTGCCTCATAGCACCAGGAACCGGGGTTCGATTCCCGGCTTGGGTCACTGTCTGTGTGGAGTTTGCATGTTCGCCCCGTGTCTGTGTGGGCTTCCTCTGGGTGCTCCAGTTTCCTCCCATAGTCTAAAGATGTGCGGGTTCGGTGGATTGGCCAAGGTAAATTGCCCCTTAATGTCAGGGGCAATGCATGGGGTTATGGGGATAGGGCCAGGGTGGGGTTGTGGTCAGTGCAGACTCAATGGGATAAATGGCCTCTTCTGCACTGTAGGATTCTATGATTTGCTGGGATTGCAGGTTTCCCTGAAATTCAGAGAAGCATTGCTGGAGAGCTAAGGGCCTTTGTGAATGGAAAAGGTGGCCACTCACTCAACCTCCAGGTGGTGTGCACTCATCAGCCACAGGAGATCCTCCATAGAGTCATAGAGGTTTACAGCATGAATACAGGCCCTTCGGCCCAACTTGTCCATGCTGTCCAGTTTTTACCACTAGGCTAAAAAGTAAAAATTTTTTTATTTATTTGACACAAGTAGGCTTACATTAACATTGCAATGATGTTACTGTGAAAATCCCCCAGTTGCCACACTCCAGCGCCTGTTCTGGTACACTGAAGGAGAATTTAGCATGGCCAATGCACCTAACCAGCACATCTTTCGGACTGTGGGAGCAAGCAGGAGCACCCGGAGGAAACCCTAATGGCCCACATTTAGCCCATATCCCTCTATACCCATCTTATCCAAGTAACTGTCTAAATGCTTTTTAAAAGACAAAATTGTACCCGCCTTGACGACTGCCTCTGGCAGCTCATTCCAGATGCTCACCACCCTCTGTGTGAAAAAATTGTCCCTCTGGACCCTTTTGTATCTCTCCCCTCTCACCTTAAACCTATGCCCTCTAATTTTGGACTCCCCTACCTTTGGGAAAATATATTGACTTTCTAGCTGATCTATGCCCCTCATTATTTTATAGTCCTCTATAAGATTGCCCCTAAGGTTCCTACGCTCCAGGGAAAAAAGGTCCCAGTCTATCCAGCCTCTCCTTATAACTCAACAATCAAGTTTCTAGTTTAATAATTGTGCAAGGTATCCTGGGAGTTGCCACAACTCTTGTATTCTCCGGCACCCCCAGATTCCAAAGCCCCTCCTTCCCCCACCCGCACGTTTGGATGAATACAAATGCAGGATAACAGAGAAGCGGTCAACATAATCTTGCATTCCCAGCCCCTGAGCTCTTCATGTTTTTGCCCCCCCACCTCACCTCAGAAACCCCTGCCTCTCCTTGACCAGCAGACCTTGCTCCCTGCTCGCAGTCCAACTCTGGAATGTCACCTATCAGCATCAGTCCTGCCAGATGTGAAACTCCAGCAGCTGTACGGCTGTGTTCCAGCGCACTGGGTTCCTCTTCTTCTGTGAAGCAAGGAGCACTTCCATCAGTCTCTATCCTAGACAACCGAGCTTTACACACTGCTCCCCAACATCACTGGCCCATGTGCCCAACACGCCGCAGAACTGTTCTCTGCTGTGTACCTGCCATTCTACCGAGACAGCCTCACTGGGCACAGGTCTCCATTGTGTCTGGTACCGATCGTGTGCCACCTTCTAACCCCATCATCCATATACAGTCATTCCACATACAAAGTGGCTTCCTTACCCATCCCCGCCATTGGCCTTTATCCAACACTGCAGCCTGGTCCTACACACGAGGCCACAGCTGTTCACCGCCACCCCACCCTCTGCCCAGGCTCTCTAGCTTACTTGTAGAGACTTCCTCTTGCCATTATCTGGCCGTAATACCTCCCAGCGATCACTGAGTGCCCGTAGAGGGCCCACAAGCAGACACCGGAGAAACACAAGGCTATGTGCCCGTTCACAGATTTCCATTGCCAATGGAATTAGCCAATCGGAGCACCCGGAGGAAACCCATGCAGACACGGGGAGAACATGCAGACTCTACACAGACAGTGACCCAAGCCGGGAATCAAATCCAGGTCCCTGGCGCTATGAGGCAGCAGCCACTGTGCCGCTGTGCCACCCCATGACTAATCCGTGAATGGATAAAGACAACCAGACAGAGGTAACATGAGTAATCTCTTCATAAACAGCATAGGTTAAATATCCAGAAAACACATTGACAGTAAATTCCGTAGAAGAAGAAAATTAAATGGAAAACTAAATAACCCGGCCTAGAGCCAGGTGGCTGCGTGGTATTGTCAGTGCCTTTCCATAACCAGAGCAACTGAGTTTCAGTAGGCAGTGTTACTGCATTATCTCTCAATAGGTTCTTCCCAACTGAGGGAAACCGAGGACTTGTTTGTGTGTTATTTATACTCATATATATATTTTTTTCTTTTCTTGTTTGTGTCTCTGTGTTCGAGTGCGCATGACAGTGAGAGAGGGAGTGTGAGAGAATCAGTGTGAGAGAAGATGCATGAAGGAGAAAGAAAGTGAGAGTGAAAGTGGGAGAGAGGAAGTGAAAGCAGGAGAAATTGAGAGTGAGAGTGAGAGTGTGAAAGAATGGGAGAGAGAGTGAGAATGAGAAAGAGTGAGTGTGTGTGAGGGTGAGAGAGAGTGAGAGAGTGTTCAGTCAAAGAGCAAGGGAGAGTGAAAAAGTGTGAGGGTGTCTGGAAATGAGAGGTAGAGTTTTCAGTGAAAGAGTGTGTGAGGGTAAGAGAGTGAGAGTGAGAGCATTCAGTGAGAGAACGAGAGTGAGACAGCGTGAGGGTGAGAGTTTGTGAGAGAGTGGGTGGGTGAGAGTTAGAGAGTGCGAGAGTGAGAGAGAGTGAGAGAGAGTGAGAGTGAGTTTTCAGTGAGAGAATGTGTGAGGGTGAGAGAGTGAGTGTCTCAGGTGGAACGTGCTGAGGCCCCATTGGCCAGAGGATGACACCAAGGTCATCGACGCCAACAGGACACAACAGTTAGCATGCCGCCTCTAATGAGGTTATCAGCGAGGGGGGTCACCTTGACCTAGCACCGGTAAACGTAAGATTTAGACACAGTGAGCACAGAGATGTGTTTGTGCTGGAGACATATTTTCTTTTCACATCATTTGAGTTTAGGTATGACCTGATTGGATGCTGTTGCTTTGTTTAATGTTAATTTTATCACCATGAATAATTACTTGCTCAAGCCATGAGTGTCCTGTGTATTCGACTGGTATCTGGGGTGTGATAGGTTAGAGGGATTAGCAGGGTAACTAAGCGGGGATGGGGCCTGGATGGGATTGTGGTCGGTGCAGACTCGATGGGCCGAAAAGCCTCCTCTGCACTGTACGGATTCTATCTGCCTTATCAGTGCCTCATGAGGGATGTTAGGGGAAATCGAACTTCATTACCAAGGCTGCGATGCCACATCGGCCTCATGGAATGATTAAGGGTGAGAAGACTGGGACAAAGGTGGGGATCGACTCAGACGGAGACAGGCCTAGCCGGTCTGGCTGAAAGAGTGCAGTGTCGAGGCCTCCTCGCTGTTGCTGCCTCCCTGAAGGTTCCTCATTTCAGCCTCTTCATCTTCGCCTTCTGACTGCCCAGGCTCGGTATCTCTTCATCTCAGTGACCTCCTGGTCCAATCGTTCCTCCCTCAAGAGAGCAAACGTGTGAAGAGCAGGGCAACACTGAAGAGTGACACTGGCTCTGGCGGATATTGCAGGGTGCTGCCGGAATGGTCCAGGTATCGGGATCTCACCTGCAGCAGGACAAATGGTCCTCTGCACCACTGCCCTTGTGGAGACGTGGCAGCGATTGTATGTCTCCTCTGACCCTTGGTTGCCCGAGTGGCTTCATCAGCCACATTTTCAAAGGATACCCCTTGTAACCAATCAAGCAACCAATGAGGGGTGCTGGAGCCGTGAACACCCTTGGCACTGTGAGTGGCACAGTGTGTAGGCATTACAGAATCTACCCGGGTACCTCGTACACACCTGTAGAATCTGGGTCTTGTGGTCATGAACGATTTGAACATGGAGTGAAAGCCTTCCTATTGACAAAGGTGTCCGGCTGGCCAGTTAGCACCTTGCTGGCCACGTGGGTGCAATCTGTGCCACCCTGGGTGTGGGGGAACCCTGCAGTTGGTGCGAAGCCTCTGGCTCACTATGTATGAATGGTTTCACAGCCTGAACAGAGCGTTGAGTCACCAGCCTGGCACAGCGGGAGACTTCACAAAGGTCACCCACTGACCCCAGATACAATCCAGCCACAGTGACCCTGACAACCATGGGCATTGGGTGTCCACCCCCACAGTTGGAGGCTATCTCTGGACCGATCATCTGACAGATGACCATGACAGCTTCTTTTGAAAGACGGAGCCTCCTGTGGCACTGGACCTCGGTCAGGTCAGGGTCGCTGGTTCACAGCCGGTTCACCCTGGCAGCCGGGTAGTGGCATATCCTGTGGAGACATCCTCCTTGCCCTCCCTGCTGGCCCTGAGCACCCGGTGCCAGTGTCTCTGCCCGCGGGTGATTCCTGTGACCACCTGGCCTCCTCTGTCTTTGTTGTCTGCTCAATAGAATATAGTAAGAAGTTTAACAACACCAGGTTAAAGTCCAACAGGTTTATTTGGTAGCAAAAGCCACACAAGCTTTCGAGGCTCTGAGCCCCTTCTTCAGGTGAGTGGGAATTCTGTTCACAAACAGAACTTATAATGACACAGACTCAATTTACATGAATAATGGTTGGAATGCGAATACTTACAACTAATCCAGTCTTTAAGAAACAAAACAATGGGAGTGGAGAGAGCATCAAGACAGGCTAAAAAGATGTGTATTGTCTCCAGACAAGACAGCCAGTGAAACTCTGCAGGTCCACGCAACTGTGGGAGTTACAAATAGTGTGACATAAACCCAATATCCCGGTTGAGGCCGTCCTTGTGTGTGCGGAACTTGGCTATCAGTTTCTGCTCAGCGACTCTGCGCTGTCGTGTGTCGCGAAGGCCGCCTTGGAGAACGCTTACCCGAATATCAGAGGCCGAATGCCCGTGACCGCTGAAGTGCTCCCCAACAGGAAGAGAACAGTCTTGCCTGGTGATTGTCGAGCGGTGTTCATTCATCCGTTGTCGCAGCGTCTGCATAGTTTCCCCAATGTACCATGCCTCGGGACATCCTTTCTTGCAGCGTATCAGGTAGACAACGTTGGCCGAGTTGCAAGAGTATGTACCGTGTACCTGGTGGATGGTGTTCTCACGTGAGATGATGGCATCTGTGTCGATGATCCGGCACGTCTTGCAGAGGTTGCTGTGGCAGGGTTGTGTGGTGTCTTGGTCACTGTTCTCCTGAAGGCTGGGTAGTTTGCTGCGGACAATGGTCTGTTTGAGGTTGTGCGGTTGTTTGAAGGCAAGAAGTGGGGGTGTGGGGATGGCCTTGGCGAGATGTTCGTCTTCATCAATGACATGTTGAAGGCTCCGGAGGAGATGCCGTAGCTTCTCCGCTCCGGGGAAGTACTGGACAACGAAGGGTACTCTGTCCGCCGTGTCCCGTGTTTGTCTTCTGAGGAGGTCGGTGCGGTTTTTCGCTGTGGCGCGTTGAAACTGTTGATCAATGAGTCTAGCGCCATATCCTGTTCTTATGAGGGCATCTTTCAGCGTCTGGAGGTGTCTGTTGCGATCCTCTTCATCCGAGCAGATCCTGTGTATACGGAGGGCTTGTCCGTAGGGGATGGCTTCTTTAACGTGTTTAGGGTGGAAGCTGGAGTAGTGGAGCATCGTGAGGTTATCTGTGGGCTTGCGGTACAGTGAGGTGCTGAGGTGACCGTCCTTAATGGAGATGCGCGTGTCCAAGAATGCAACCGATTCCGGAGAGTAGTCCATGGTGAGCCTGATGGTGGGATGGAACTTGTTGATGTCATCATAGAGTTGTTTCAGTGATTGTTCACCATGAGTCCAAAGGAAGAAAATGTCATCGATGTATCTAGTGTATAGCATTGGTTGAAGGTCCCGTGCGGTGAAGAGGTCTTGTTCGAACCTGTGCATGAAGATGTTGGCATATTGAGGTGCAAATTTGGTCCCCATGGCTGTTCCGTGTGTCTGGATGAAGAACTGGTTGTTGAAGGTGAAGATATTGTGGTCCAGGATGAAGCGGATGAGATGTAAAATTGCATCTGGAAACTGGCAGTTGTTGGCGCTGAGCACTGAGGCCGTTGCAGCAATGCCATCGTCATGGGGGATGCTGGTGTAGAGTGCTGAGACATCCATTGTGACGAGGAGCGCTCCTGGTTCAACTGCTCCATGTGCGCTGAGTTTCTGTAGGAAGTCCGTCGTGTCGCGACAAAAGCTGGGGGTTCTTTGTACAATGGGTTTCAGGATGCCCTCGACATAGCCGGAGAGGTTCTCGCACAGGGTCCCATTGCCCGATACGATGGGACGGCCGGGTGTGTTTGCCTTGTGTATCTTCGGGAGGCAGTAGAGATCTCCAACGCGGGGAGTACGTGGGATGAGAGCACGGAGGGTGTTCTGAAGGTCCGGATCAAAGGTCTTGATCAGAGTGTTGAGTTGACGGGTGTGTTCTTTGGTCGGATCTGCAGGTAACTGTCTGTAGTGTTCCTCGTTGTTGAGTTGTCGGTACACTTCAACATGTGCATATCAACATGTCTTCAACATGTCATTGATGAAGACGAACATCTCGCCAAAGCCATCCCCACACCCCCACTTCTTGCCTTCAAACAACCGCACAACCTCAAACAGACCATTGTCCGCAGCAAACTACCCAGCCTTCAGGAGAACAGTGACCAAGACACCACACAACCCTGCCACAGCAACCTCTGCAAGACGTGCCGGATCATCGACACAGATGCCATCATCTCACGTGAGAACACCATCCACCAGGTACACGGTACATACTCTTGCAACTCGGCCAACGTTGTCTACCTGATACGCTGCAAGAAAGGATGTCCCGAGGCATGGTACATTGGGGAAACTATGCAGACGCTGCGACAACGGATGAATGAACACCGCTCGACAATCACCAGGCAAGACTGTTCTCTTCCTGTTGGGGAGCACTTCAGCGGTCACGGGCATTCGGCCTCTGATATTCGGGTAAGCGTTCTCCAAGGCGGCCTTCGCGACACACGACAGCACAGAGTCGCTGAGCAGAAACTGATAGCCAAGTTCCGCACACACAAGGACGGCCTCAACCGGGATATTGGGTTTATGTCACACTATTTGTAACTCCCACAGTTGCGTGGACCTGCAGAGTTTCACTGGCTGTCTTGTCTGGAGACAATACACATCATTTTAGCCTGTCTTGATGCTCTCTCCACTCCCATTGTTTTGTTTCTTAAAGACTGGATTAGTTGTAAGTATTCGCATTCCAACCATTATTCATGTAAATTGAGTCTGTGTCATTATAAGTTCTGTTTGTGAACAGAATTCCCACTCACCTGAAGAAGGGGCTCAGAGCCTCGAAAGCTTGTGTGGCTTTTGCTACCAAATAAACCTGTTGGACTTTAACCTGGTGTTGTTAAACTTCTTACTGTGTTTACCCCAGTCCAACGCCGGCATCTCCACATCAATAGAATATATCCATTGGCTGATATGCAAGTGGGAGCGACCTGCGCATGGGAGGCGACCGAGGGACCCAAATCTCCGAAGTCAGAGGGCAGCGATGTCCTGAAGGCTCTAGACCATATGCTGAACCCTCCAAAGAATACAGAGAAAATGCTCAAAGTATACAAGACCAAACCTTCACTGAATTCCCAAAAGCTCCAAACTCCTCAGTCCGCCTTCGCTCTAACCTCCTGTCACCCTTCCCACGGATGAGAAAACTGCAAGAACAGACTGGCCACCCGCCCAGGCACCAACTTCACACTGTGGTCAATTGGCGAATCGATCCCATCGAGCGGCTCAGTGATTGTCGGGGGCACGTTGCCGATCCACACCTGCCGACAGAAACATCGCGCGAGTGTGAGATGACGGCAGGATGAGCGCCCGACGTCTTCACGTGTGATTGCACGCACTAAGAGTGGACAGTGGGTTAGCACTGCTGCCTCACAGTGCCAGGGACCCGGGATCGATTCCCGGCTTGGGTCACTGTCAGTTCGGAGTCTGCACATTCTCCCCGTGTCTGTGTGGGTTTCCTCCGGGTGCTCCGGTTTCCTCCCACAGTCCGAAAGACGTGCTGGTTAGGGTGCATTGGCCATGCTAAATGCTCCCTCAGTGTACCCGGACAGGTGCTGGAGTGTGGCGACTAGGGGATTTTTATAGTAACTTCATTGCAGTGTTAATGTAAGCCTACTTGTGAATGGGGAGGCAATGGCCGCATGGTATTATCGCTAGACTATTAGTCCAAAAAATTAGCTAATGTTCTGGGGATCCGGGTTTAAATCCCACCACGGCAAATGGTGCAATTTGAATTCAATAAAAAGTATCAGAAACTAACAATCTACTGATGACCATGAAACCATTGCCAACTGCCATAAAAACCCATCTGGTTCACTAGTGCCCTTTAGGGAAGAAAATTTGCTGTCCTTATCTGATGTGGCCTACATGTGACTCCAGAGCCACAGCAATGTTGTTGACTCTCAACTGCCCTCGGTCAACCAGGAATAAATGCTGGAAGCCAGTGACGCCCATGTCCCAAGAATGAATAAAAAAAACTCATGATACTCATAAACAAACTTTTACTTTAAAAACTTCCGTGTCAGACGGGTCTCCACCTGGGCAGCGCACAATTCTGCCCCAAGTTTCAAGATGGTTTGAGAATGGGTCAAATTTCATCCACGGATTGGATGCTCTTCCTTATCAATCCAAGATCCACTGAAACAGCTGAAGCATTTTAATCCCATGATTGTCACCGAGAAATATTGAATGTTTGTGGCATTTTAAATTGCGGTACATGTTTGTGTTACCATGTCCGAACAATGGCATTTATTGGTTAAACTCTTACTGAGGTTCCCTGTCATTAAAGGAGTCCAGATGTTTGGATGGGAATTTTATGGGTCTATTTTTTTCTCTCTTGCTTTATTCTGGATTTAAGAGCTTACAGTTAACATTCCCTTTCTCATAATAAAAATAAACTGATTTTCAAAACAATCTGTTCAGATATTGGATTAACTCCTCACATCGCCCAATTAGTAAAAGCACCTCCCAGTGCGGGTTACTGAGTCTCTTACTGTCGGAGTGGAGAAGGCTCAGAGGAGATTTACACAGAGTTGCAAGAGTCGGCACTACATTGTGTCCACATTAAACGAGTGGGGAGGTTGTTGGAGGATGGGGTGGTGAGTGGAGATGCCTCACAGTGCCAGAGACCCGGGTTCGATTTCCGGCTTGGGTCACTGTCTGTGTGGAGTTTGCACGTTCTCCCCGTGTCTGCATGGGTTTCCTCCGGGTGCTCCGGTTTCCTCCCACAGTCCGCAACCAGTGCTGGTTAGATGCACTGGCCATGCTAAATTCTCCCTCAGTGTACCCGAACAGGAGTGTGACGACTAGGGGATTTTCTCAGGAACTTCATTGCAGCGTTAATGTAAGCCTACTTGTGACACTAATCAATAAGCTTAAACTTAATTGGAATGGGAAGGAGGGAGGGGATAATGGGGAGGGTGCTGGAGGTGAGCAGGGTGATACATGGGAAGTTGGAGGTACTCAGATAGAAGCTCCTTCAGAGATGAGAGCAGAGAAGAAAAATATAGAATCCCTACAGTGCAGAAGGAGGCTGTTCGGCCCATCGAGTCTACACCGACTCTCCAAAAGAGCATTTTACCCACACCCAGCCCTTCGGCCTGTAAAGTATAGTAAAGTTTATTTAAAATTCACAAGTAGGCTTACATTAATACAGCAATGAAGTTACTGTGAAAATCCCCTAGTCACCACAGTCCGGCGCCTGTTCGGGTTCACTGAGGGAGAATTTAGCATGGCCAATGCAGCTAACCAGCACCTCTTTCAAACAGTGGGAGGAAACCGGAGCACCCAGAGGAAACCCACGGAGACACGGGGAGAACGTGCAGATTCCGCACAGTCAGTGATCCAAGCCAGGAATCGTACCCGGGGTCCCTGGCGCTGTGAGGCAGCAGTGCTAACCACTGTGCCACCGTGCCGCCCGTAACCCCACACATTTACCACTAACCCACCAAATTTACACGTCTTAATAGAACATAGAACATAGAACATTACAGCGCAGAACAGGCCCTTCGGCCCACGATGTTGCACCGACCAGTTAAAAAAAAACTGTGACCCTCCAACCTAAACCAATTTCTTTTCGTCCATGAACCTATCTACGGATCTCTTAAACGCCCCCAAACTAGGCGCATTTACTACTGATGCTGGCAGGGCATTCCAATCCCTCACCACCCTCTGGGTAAAGAACCTACCCCTGACATCGGTTCTATAACTACCCCCCCTCAATTTAAAGCCATGCCCCCTCGTGCTGGATTTCTCCATCAGAGGAAAAAGGCTATCACTATCCACCCTATCTAAACCTCTAATCATCTTATATGTTTCAATAAGATCCCCTCTTAGCCGCCGCCTTTCCAGCGAAAACAATCCCAAATCCCTCAGCCTCTCCTCATAGGATCTCCCCTCCATACCAGGCAACATCCTGGTAAACCTCCTCTGCACCCTCTCCAAAGCCTCCACATCCTTCCTGTAATGTGGGGACCAGAACTGCACACAGTACTCCAAGTGCGGCCGCACCAGAGTTGTGTACAGTTGCAACATAACGCTACGACTCCTAAATTCAATCCCCCTACCAATAAACGCCAAGACACCATATGCCTTCTTAACAACCTTATCTACTTGATTCCCAACTTTCAGGGATCTATGCACACATACACCTAGATCCCTCTGCTCCTCCACACTATTCAAAGTCCTCCCGTTAGCCCTATACTCAACACATCTGTTATTCCTACCAAAGTGAATTACCTCACACTTCTCCGCATTAAACTCCATCCGCCACCTCTCGGCCCAACTTTGCAACCTGTCTAAGTCTTCCTGCAGACTACGACACCCTTCCTCACTGTCTACCACACCACCGACTTTGGTGTCATCAGCAAATTTGCTAATCCACCCAACTATACCCTCATCCAGATCATTAATAAATATTACAAACAGCAGTGGCCCCAAAACAGATCCCTGAGGTACACCACTTGTAACCGCACTCCATGATGAATATTTACTATCAACCACCACCCTCTGTTTCCTATCCGCTAGCCAATTCCTGATCCAATTTCCTAGATCACCCCCAATCCCATACATCTGCATTTTCTGCAGAAGCCTACCATGGTGAACCTTATCAAACGCCTTACTAAAATCCATATATACCACGTCCACTGCCTTGCCCCCATCCACCTCCTTGGTCACTTTCTCAAAAAACTCAATAAGGTTAGTAAGGCACGACCTACCTGCCACAAAACCATGCTGACTATCACCTATCAATTCATTACTCTCCAAATAACTATAAATCCTATCCCTTATAATTTTTTCCAACATCTTGCCGACAACAGAAGTGAGACTCACCGGTCTATAATTCCCGGGGAAGTCTCTGTTCCCCTTCTTAAACAATGGGACAACATTCGCTAACCTCCAATCTTCTGGTACTATACCAGAGGCCAACGACGACCTGAAGATCAGAGCCAGAGGCTCTGCAATCACTTCTCTTGCCTCCCAGAGAATCCTTGGATAAATCCCATCCGGACCAGGGGATTTATCTATTTTCAGACCCTCCAGAATATCCTGCACATCCTCCTTATCAACTGTAATACTGTCTATTCTACTCCCTTGCAACCCAGTGTCCTCCTCAGCTATATTCATGTCCCCTTGCGTGAACACCGAAGAGAAATATTGGTTCAATGCTTCACCAATCTCCTCCGGTTCCACACATAACTTCCCTCTGCCATCTATAACTGGCCCTAAACTTGCCCTAACCAACCTTCTGTTCTTGACATACCTATAGAACGCCTTAGGATTCTCTTTAACCCTATCCGCCAAAGTCTTCTCATGTCCCCTTTTAGCCCTTCTAAGCTCGCTCTTCAACTCCCTCTTAGCCAATCTAAAGCTTTCTAGTGCACTACCCGAGTGCTCACGTCTCATCCGAACATAAGCCTCCTTTTTCTTTTTAACCAACAAAGAAACTTTTTTGGTGCACCACGGTTCCCTAGCCCTACCAATTCCTCCTTGCCTGACAGGGACATACCTATCACAGACTCGCAGTAGCTGCTCCATGAAAAAACTCCACATGTCGGACGTTCCCAGTCCCTGTAATCTCCTAGTCCAACCTATGTTTCCTAATTCTCTCCTAATAGCCTCATAATTACCCTTCCCCCAGCTAAAACCACTGGCCCGAGGTTCATGCCTATCCCTTTCCATCACTAAGGTGAACGTAACCGAATTGTGGTCACTATCACCAAAATGCACACCAACTTCCAAGTCTAGCACCTGGTCTGGCTCATTTCCCAGCACCAGATCCAATATAGCCTCACCTCTAGTTGGCCTGTCTACATACTGAGTCAAAAAACCTTCCTGCACGCTTTGAACAAAAACTGACCCCTCTAACGAGCTAGAGCTATAACAATTCCAGTCAATATTAGTCAAGTTAAAATCCCCCATAACAATTGCCCTATTACTTTCACTCCTAAGCAGGATTGACTCCGCAATCCTTTCCTCAACCTCTCTAGAACTTTTAGGAGGTCTATAAAAGACTCCCAACAGGGTGACCTCTCCTCTCCTATTTCTAATCTCCGCCCATACTACCTCAACAGATAAGTCCTCATCAAACCTCCTCTCTGACACTGTGATACAATCTCTGACCAATAATGCTACCCCTCCCCCTCTTCTACCTCCTTCCCTACTTCGACTAAAACATTTGAACCCCTTAGAGTCTTGGGACTCTAAGGAGCAATTTAGCATGACCAATTCACCTAACCTGCACATCTTTTGGACTGCAGTAGGAAACTGGAGCACCCGGAGGAAACCCATGCGGACACGAGGAGAACATGCAGACTCCACACAGGCAGTCACCCAAGCCAGGAATCGAACCCAGGTCCCTGGCACTATGAGGCAGCAGTGCTAACCACTGTGCCACCGTGTCGCCCGTAACCCCACGCATTTACCACTAATCTACCAAACCTACATATCTTGGGAAACTAAGGGGCAATTTAGCATGACCAATCAACCTAGCCTGCACATCTTTTGGACTGTGAGAGGAAACCGGGGCACCCGGAGGAAACCCATGCAGACACGGGGAGAACATGCAAATTATAGAAATTATAGAAACCCTACAGTGCAGAAGGAGGCCATTCGGCCCATCGAGTCTGCACCGACCACAATCCCACCCCCACATATTTTACCCACTAATCCCTCTAACCTACGCATCCCAGGACTCTAAGGGCAATTTTTTTTTTTAACCTGGCCAATCAACCTAACCCGCACATCTTTGGACTGTGGGAGGAAACCGGAGCACCCGGAGGAAACCCACGCAGACACGAGGAGAATGTGCAAACTCCACACAGACAGTGACCCGAGCCGGGAATCGAACCCGGGACACTGGAGCTGTGAAGCAGCAGTGCTAGCCACTGTGCTACCGTGCCGCAAATCTCGTACCGACAATGACCCAAGCCGGGAATCGAACCCGGGTCCCTGACGCTGTGAGGCAGCAGTGCTAACCACTGGGTAACCATGCATTTGCTGCAATTTGACTGCAATCTTTGAAGGAGAGCCCATGAACTCATTAACCTGCAATGGTTTTTGTCTAAAGCTAACTGGGGAATCGATGGATTGTTTCTGATAGACATTGGAGCGCAGGCACATCTGTCAGGAGGATGGGACACTGTCTGCACATCTTTGACACACCCTGTATCACTTTTAACATCTTCTTCAATTCAAAGAGCGGGGGATAAAGTGACAGCCTTTTCCCCAGCATTCTCACTGCACTGTGGCCTTCTGCTCCCGCCTGTCTGGGGTATGTTTTTTATTATTTAAATATTAATTCTTCAAAGAGAAAAGTACTATAAGGTTAGTGAGTAGTGATAGCCGGGACTCTGAATCTGACAACAGAAGGACAGAGACCCTTTGATCTCCTTAAATCTGGTTAATTCTAACTGACAGTTCCCACTCTGAGCGCAGATCTCCTTCCCCCGCCCCCCCCAGCCGCACCCCCCACCCAACCCCTTCAGTTTGATTCAAAGACTGTAGAACAAGAGTTCATAAAATAACTGTGTTCAACTATTCCCCCCCCCCACCAAACCCTCAACACCCACCATCCTTTAGCCTCCAGAAAGCCAGTCCTTTCAGAGACCAGTGTGCTATTTATTTCCTTTACCATGTTTAGGTTTTCAAGTCAGACCAGGTCCAATCGGTCCACTAGCACCAATGAATATAATCAGCACAGCCTGGCTTATTAAAAACAGATGCACCCCACCTCCCAAACCACGCTTCACTCTCTCCCAGAGATAAAGGAAGATGGCTAAGCTTCCCCACCCACCACTCTCGCATTCCCCTCCACCCGCATCCCCTCCCTCGCCCACTCTCATCGAGGGCTGATTCTGAACTTCCTCTGGCTACTGGAGGAAGATGGAGAGAGGGGGGGAGCTAGAGAGAGAGAGAGGGGCAGACGAGGGTGGGAGACTGACGGGAGGATGGGGAGAGAGAGGGAGAGGGAGAGGCAGAGAAAGCGAGAGATTGAGAGGGAGACAAAGAGGGATGAGAGAGACAGAAAGGGGGACAAAGAGTTAGAGAGAAACAGGCAGAGGAAGGGAGATGGAGAGGGAGAGAGATGGAAAGTGACAGAGCAGGAGACAGAGAGAAAGGGGGAAACAAAATAAGAAGCAGAAGGAATCAGATAGAGGGACTGACAGAGAAAAAGAGAGAAAATAACATACAGAGAGACAGAAATAATGACAGATAAAGGGAGAGTGGGAGACAGGCAGGCAAAGAGACCGAGACCAAATGAGAGACAGATTATTATCACTATAGTAACTAATTCTGTATAAAACCTGGATTGATGGTTTTGCACTAAAAGCTTTTTAAAAAATTTGCCACCATAATCAATACACATCTTAATTGTTGTAATTTGAAAATTAATTTGTTCTTTTTAAGAGTATATTTTATGAACATGCAGGGTCAGATATTCCAGCTGCGTTCGCCCCGAAACTGCAAAATCCTATCCAAGGTCAACGGACCTGCCCATGGTCTGCCCCTCGCCCGCTCCGATTCCCTGGGGGGCGGAATGGGAAAATTCACCCCCCAAGTTCAGGCACAAATAATTAAGAGTAGCTGACACTTCTGTCACGCCTGTGTCCCAGCACTGAGAACAAAGAACAAAGAACAATACAGCACAGGAACAGGCCCTTCGGCCCTCCAAGCCCGTGCCGCTCCCTGGTCCAAACTAGACCATTCTTCTGTATCCCTCCATTCCCACTCCGTTCATGTGGCTATCTAGATAAGTCTTAAACGTTCCCAGTGTGTCCGCCTCCACCACCTTGCCTGGCAGCACATTCCAGGCCCCCAGAGTCAAGTCATACAGCATAGAAAATGGCCCTTCAGCCCATCGAGTCTGCACTGACAATAACTACCACTAAATTTGAGCTAATCTCATTTTCCTGCACTTTTCCCATATCCTTGAGTGTTATGATATTTTCGAGTGTTCATCCAAATACGTTTAAAAGTTTGTAAGGTTTTCAGCCTCCACCACCTTCCCAGGCAGCGCGTTCCAGATTCTCACCATCCTTTAAGTGGATTTTTTTTCTCAAATCCCCTTTAAACCTCCTGCCCCTTACCCTGAAACAATGCCCCCTTGTGATTACCCCCTCAACCAAGGGAACAGCTGCTTTTTATTCACCCTATTGCTAAAACCCAGGCCAGAAGGTATTTAATGAAGATAGCTAAGTTCCTAAGTTTTTACCTTTGATTTTGACATTAGGGTGAGCTCATTGATCCACTGGAGCAAGCTGAGAGGGGTGATTGAAAGCAGCAGTGCTGGTGAGAGATTAATTGGATTAATTGAATTGTTTATTTATTTAATTAGTCAGCTAGTGTGTGTATTTTTTTGGCCTTTACTTTAACAGCAGTTTTTCAAGTTTAAAGTGAAAACTAGAAGTGGGCTGCTAAGGAGTCTGGGAAGGGTTTTTTAAGCGCGTGAAGTATAAAAGGTAGGCTGCAGTATACAGCGGGCAGCGTCGGGAGTGGGCAGTGGAGTGTGTGGGAAGCAGAGTGTGAGCTATAAGACTTTGGCTCACAGGGCTTAGGCTGAAAGGGCGAGTAGGGGTGAGTTGAATTCATTTTTGCACTTTCTACCTGGTACTGGCAAGGTATCTAGAGGGGATGGGTGTGCAGGCAGTGCAATGTTCCTCTTGCACTATGTTTGAGGTGAGGGACGACGACAGTGTCCCTACTGATTACACCTGTGGGAAGTGCACCCATCTGCAGCTCCTCCAAAACCGTGTTAGGGAACTGGAGCTGGAGTTGGATGAACTTAGGATCATCAGGGACGCAGAGATGGCCATAGACACAAGCTTTAGGAATACAGTTACTCCGAGGATTGAAAACAGATGGGTGACGGTGAGAGGGGCTGGGAGGAAGCAGTCCGTGCAGGGATCCCCGTTGGTCGTTCCCCTTAGCAACAAGTATTCCGCTTTGGATACGGTTGAGGGGGATGACATACCAGTGGGGAGCCGCAGTGAGAGGATCTCCAGCACTGTGTCCGTCTCTGTGGCTCGGGAGGGAAAGGGGGAGAGCGGGAGGGCGATAGTTATTGGGGACTCGTTAGTTAGAGGGATAGATAGGAGGTTCTGTGGCAGCAAAAGAGACTCACGGATGGTATGTTGCCTACCGGATGCCAAGGTCCGTGATGTCTCAGACCGTGTTTTCCAGATTCTGAAGGGGGAGGGGAAACAGTCACAAGTCGTGGTGCACATTGGTACCAATGACATAGGTAAGAGAAGGGACGGGGATTTAAAGCAGGAATTTCTGGAGCTGGGCTGGAAGCTGAGAGCCAAGACGAAACATGTGGTCATCTCTGGTACGTTGCCGGTACCACGTGATAGCGAGTTGAGGAACAGGGAGAGAGTGCAGTTAAATATGTGGTTGCAGGGATAGTGTAGGAGGGAGGGTTTCAGATACGTGGATAATTGGAACACGTTCTGGGGAAGGTGGGACCTGTACAAACAGGACGGGGTGCACCTGAACCAGAGGGGCACCAATATCCTCGGAGGGAAATTTGTTACGGCTCTTCAGGGGGGTTTAAACTAATTTGTCAGGGGAGTGGGAAAGGGAGTTGTAGTCCAGAAGTCAGTGAGGGTGGTGAGGTATTGGGGAAGGTATCAGGGTCAAGGGTGGGTACTGGTAGACAGGAAGGTGGGTTGAAGTGTGTCTACTTCAATGCAAGGAGCATCCGGAACAAGGTAGATGAACTTGGGGCGTGGATTGGTACTTGGGACTACGATGTTGTGGCCATTACGGAGACGTGGGTAGAACAAGGACAGGAATGGTTGTTGGGCGTTCCGGGGTATAGATGTTTCACTAAGTGTAGGGAAGCTGGTAAAAGAGGTGGAGGAGTGGCATTGTTAATCAAGGATAGTTTAACGGCTGCGGAAAGGCACTTCGTGGGGGATCTGCACACTGAGGTAATATGGGCTGAAGTTAGAAATAGGAAAGGAGCGGTCACGTTGCTAGGAGTTTACTATAGGCCCCCAAATAGTAATAGAGATGTGGAGGAAGAAATTGCTAAGCAGATTATGGATATGTGTGGGGGTCACAGGGTAGTTGTCATGGGGGACTTTAACTTTCCAAATATTGATTGGAACCTTTGTAGGTCAAATAGTTTGGATGGGGCAGTTTTTGTGCAGTGTGTGCGGGAGGGTTTCCTGACACAATATGTGGATGGGCCGACTAGAGGTGAGGCCACATTGGATTTGGTACTGGGAAATGAACCGGGCCAAGTGTTAGATTTGGTTGTGGGAGAGCAATTTGGAGATAGTGACCACAATTCGGTGTCTTTTGTTATTGCAATGGAGAGGGATAGGGCCGTACGGCAGGGCAAGGTTTACAATTGGGGGAGGGGTAATTATGATGCGATTAGGCAAGAATTAGGGGGCATAAGTTGGGAACAGAAACTGTCAGAGAAAGGAACGAATGAAAAGTGGAACTTTTTCAAGGAACAAATACTGGATGTCCTTGATAGGTATGTTCCTGTCAGGCAGGGAGGAAATGGCCGAGTGAGGGAACCATGGTTCACAAAAGAGGTGGAATGTCTTGTGAAAAGGAAGAGGGAAGCTTATGTAGGGATGAGGAAACAAGGTTCAGATGGCTCGATTGAGGGTTAAAAGTTAGCAAGGAATGAGCTGAAAAAGGGGCTTAGGAGAGCTAGGAGGGGACATGAGAAGTCCTTGGCGGGTCGGATCAAGGAAAACCCCAAGGCTTTTTACTCTTATGTGAGGAATAAAAGAATGACCAGGGTGAGGTTAGGGCCGGTCAAGGACAGTAGTGGGAACTTGTGTATGGAGTCAGTAGAGATAGGCGAGGTGATGAATGAATACTTTTCTTCAGTGTTCACCAAGGAGAGGGGCCATGTTTTTGAGGAAGAGAAGGTGTTACAGGCTAATAGGCAGGAGGAAATAGATGTTCGGAGGGAGGATGTCTTGGCAGTTTTGAATAAACTGAAGGTCGATAAGTCCCCTGGGCCTGATGAAATGTATCCTAGGATTCTGTGGGAGGCAAGGGATGAGATTGCAGAGCCTTTGGCGTTGATCTTTGGGTCCTCACTGTCCACGGGGATGGTGCCAGAGGACTGGAGAATGGCGAATGTTGTTCCTCTGTTTAAGAAAGGGAATAGAAATGACCCTGGTAATTATAGACCGGTTAGTCTTACTTCGGTGGTTGGTAAATTGATGGAAAGGGTCCTTAGGGATGGGATTTACGACCATTTAGAAAGATGCGGATTAATCCGAGATAGTCAGCACGGATTCGTGAAGGGCAAGTCGTGCCTCACAAATTTGATAGAATTTTTTGAGGAGGTAACTAAGTGTGTTGATGAAGGTAGGGCAGTTGATGTCATATACATGGATTTTAGTAAGGCGTTTGATAAGGTCCCCCATGGTCGGCTTATGATGAAAGTGAGGAGGTGTGGGATAGAGGGAAAGTTGGCCGATTGGATAGGTAACTGGCTGTCTGACCGAAGACAGAGGGTGGTGGTCGATGGAAAATTTTCGGATTGGAGGCAGGTTGCTAGCGGTGTGCCGCAGGGATCAGTGCTTGGTCCTCTGCTCTTTGTGATTTTTATTAATGACTTCGAGGAGGGGGCTGAAGGGTGGATCAGTAAATTGGCTGATGACACCAAGATTGGTGGAGTAGTGGATGAGGTGGAGGGCTGTTGTAGGCTGCAAAGAGACATAGATAGGATGCAAAGCTGGGCTGAAAAATGGCAAATGGAGTTTAACCCTGATAAATGTGAGGTGATTCATTTTGGTAGGACAAATTTAAATGTGGATTACAGGGTCAAAGGTAGGGTTCTGAAGACTGTGGAGGAACAGAGAGATCTTGGGGTCCATATCCACAGATCTCTAAAGGTTGCCAGTCAAGTGGATAGAGCTGTGAAGAAGGCCTATAGTGTGTTTGCTTTTATTAACAGGGGGTTGGAGTTTAAGAGCCGTGGGGTTATGCTGGAACTGTACAGGACCTTGGTGAGACCACATTTGGAATATTGTGTGCAGTTCTGGTCACCTCACTATAAGAAGGATGTGGAAGCGCTGGAAAGAGTGCAGAGGAGATTTACCAGGATGCTGCCTGGTTTGGAGGGTAGGTCATATGAGGAAAGGTTGAGGGAGCTAGGGCTGTTCTCTCTGGAGCGGAGGAGGCTGAGGGGAGACTTAATAGAGGTGTATAAAATGATGAAGGGGATAGATAGAGTGAACGTTCAAAGACTATTTCCTCGGGTGGATGGAGCTATTACAAGGGGGCATAACTATAGGGTTCGTGGTGGGTTCTTTACGCAGAGAGTGGTTGGGGTGTGGAATGGACTGCCTGCAGTGATAGTGGAGTCAGACACTTTAGAAACATTTAAGCGGTTATTGGATAGGCACATGGAGCACACCAGGATGATAGGGAGTGGGATAGCTTGATCTTGGTTTCAGATAAAGCTCGGCACAACATCGTGGGCCGAAGGGCCTGTTCTGTGCTGTACTGTTCTATGTTTATAAGGTGTTTCATTCCAGGTATGATTCAAGTGACCCACTAGGAAGCATTTATCAAAGAAAGTTTATTTAAGAGCACAGTTAAAATATAACAAAAATAATTAGCATAACTTTTACCAATTACAAAACCTAAACATGACACAGCATAATCCTAACAGCTAGCTATCTCTGCTGTTCCAAGTTAAACACCATCCCACAGACACACACCCTTCTTCAGACTTAGCACAGAAAGCGAGTATGCTCATGTGATGCCGGATCTTCAGCTTTTTAACCCCTGCTGTGAATTGGTCCTTTGAGTGTTTAAACAAATCTCTGAGGCTCCCCAGTACTGGAACTTTCAGCACACCTCTGAAGAGAGAGAGAGACAGAGATACTGCCCTCTTCCACCAGCCTCCAACAGCAACTGAGAACCGAAACTAAAAACTTGGAATGCTCTGTTAAAAAAATAGCTGTCCAGAGGCTTATCACTTGACCTGGTAATCATCCTCAATCAAGCTCCAATCCCCAGGGACTCTAAAAACCACATGACCCTGCATTAGTTCAGATTAAAATCAGCACGATGTCCATTATATTGTTTCAGTAACAATTAGAGGACAACGGCTGCAGACAGCACGGTGCCGACAAAATCCTGCAGAGAAACATGATTAAAATATACTTCTTAAAGGCACAGTATCGCCACAGTGTCCATGCCCCACATAATTTTATACACCTCAATCATGTCCCCCCTCAGCCTTCTCTGCTCCAAAGAAGATCATCCAAGCCTATCCAATCACTCCTTATAACTCAAATGCTCCATCCCAGGCAACATCCTGGTGATTCTCCTCTGTACCCCCTCTAGTAAATCACATCCTTCCTATAGTGAGGTGACCAGAACTGCGCACACTACTCCAGCTGTGGCCTAACCAACATTCAGTACAGCTCCAACATACCCTCTAAGATAAAGGCTAAATACTGTGGACGCTGGAATCTGAAACAAAAACAGAAAATGCTGGAGTAACTCAGCAGGTCTGACAGCATCTGTGGAGAGAGAATAGAGCCAACGTTTCAAGTCTGAATGACCCTTCGTCAGAGCTGAAGAGAAGGAAAATCAGACAAGTGTTATACTGTGAGGGTGGGGGGGGTCTGTAATTGGACAAAGGGAATGTAAATAGTGATGATAAAGGCTGAGAAAGGTGCTAAAAGCGTCCATTAAGTGATCGGAATGTGTGAATGGCAGAACAGAGATACAGATTGTTAGAGGAGTACCTGAGGAACAGTTGGCCCTGGGGGAGAAGTTTGGAGACAAGATGGAGAATGAGATTTCAAAAATGGAAAAATAAAGAATAAAAAGTGATAAAAATGGATGAATCAAATGAAAAGAAGAAATGAAATAAAATGAATGGGAATGGGGTGAAGGTGGAGGGGAGAGTTCGTGCTCTGAAGTTGTTGAACTCAATGTTCAGTCCGGAAGGCTTTAAAGTGTCCAATCGGAAGGTGAGGTGCTGTCCCTCCAATTTGCGTTGGACTTCGCTAGAACATTGCAAAAGGCCAAGGACGGACACATGGACAGGAGAGCAGGGGAGGTGTGTTGAAATGGCAAGAGACAGGAAGGTCTGGGCCCTGCTTGCGAAGGTGTTTAGCGAGCAGTCACATCTGACTGGGTGACCAGTTTGCAGAACAACTCTGCTTTCTTAGGTTCCCTCTTGCACTTCCTATATTCCTCTAGGGCCACAGTTGAGTATCTCAAAGTGCACAACAGTGGTCAGCAGAGCAATGACCTACCACAGCTCTTGGCCCAGAAGTGGCTATTTTAAAAAATACTCATCTTCCTTTTCAATTTCCACGATAGCGTCTCCTCTTCCCATCTCTGAAACTCTCTGAGATCTCTGCACTCATCCAATTCTGCCCTTTTTTATTCTTTTGCGGCATGTGAACATGTCAGTGTTAATGCCAGCATTTATTGCCCATCACTAATTGCCCTTCGGAAGATGATGACGAGCTGCCATCTTGAACTGCTACAGTCAGGAGGCCAGATCATTGAGTGTCTTCAAGACAGAGATAGATAGGTTCTTGATTGATAAGGGGAGCAGGGGTTATGGGGAAAAGGCAGGAGAATGGGGATGAGAAAAATATCAGCCATGATTGAATGAAGGAGCAGACTCGAAGGGCCGAGTGGCCCAATTCTGCTCCTAGTCCTATGGTCTTATAGTCCATGTGGTGTAGGTACACCCACAGTGCTGTTAGTGAGGGAGTTCCAGGGTTTTGACCCAGTGACAGTGAAGGAACAGCCGATGTATTACCAGGTCAGGATGCTGTGTAGCTTGGAGGGAACCTGCAGATGGAGGAGTTCCCACGCGTCTGGCATGTGGGAGTCTTTTAAGGAACTATTGATAAGGCTGCAGGATAGGCATGTGCCTGTAAAAAGGAAAGATAGGAAAGGTAGGATTCGAGAGCCGTGGATAACCAGGGAAATTGAGGATCTGATTAAAATGAAAAGGGAGGCGTACGTTAAGTCCAGGCAAATGAAAACAGATGGAGCTCTGGAGGAATACAGAGAGAATAGGAAAGATCTCAAACGGGGAGTTAGAAGGGCAAAAAGAGGTCACGAGATGTTCTTGGCAGGCAGGATTAAGGAGAATCCTAAGGCATTCTATTCATACGTTAGGAACAAAAGAGTTGTCAGGGAGAAAATCGGACCTCTCAGGGACAAAGGAGGGGAATTATGCTTAGAACCCAAGGGAATAGGGGAGATCCTAAATGAATACTTTGCATCGGTATTCACGAAGGAGAGGGGCGTGTTAACTGGGAGTGTCTCGGAGGGAGGTGTTGACCCGTTAGAGAAAATCTCCATTACAAGAGAGGAAGTGTTAGGTTTTTTAGGGAACATTAAAACTGACAAAGCCCCAGGGCCTGATGGCATCTATCCTCGACTGCTCAGGGAGACGAGAGGTGAAATTGCTGGGCCTCTGACGGAAATCTTTGTCGCTTCTTTGGACACGGGTGAGGTCCCTGAGGATTGGAGGATAGCGAATGTGGTCCCGTTGTTTAAGAAGGGTAGCAGGGATAACCCAGGAAATTATAGGCCGGTGAGCTTGACGTCCGTGGTAGGGAAGTTGTTGGAGAGGATTCTTAGAGACAGGATGTATGTGCATTTAGAACGGAACAATCTCATTAGTGACAGACAGCATGGTTTTGTAAGAGGGAGGTCGTGCCTTACAAATTTGGTGGAGTTTTTTGAGGAAGTGACAAAAACGGTTGATGAAGGAAGGGCCGTGGATGTCGTCTATATGGATTTCAGTAAGGCATTTGACAAAGTCCCACATGGCAGGTTGGTTAAGAAGGTTAAGGCTCATGGGATACAAGCAGAAGTGGCTAGATGGGTGGAGAACTGGCTTGGCCATAGGAGACAGAGGGTAGTGGTCGAAGGGTCTTTTTCCGGCTGGAGGTCTGTGACCAGTGGTGTTCCGCAGGGCTCTGTACTGGGACCTCTGCTATTTGTGATATATATAAATGATTTGGAAGAAGGTGTAACTGGTGTAATCAGCAAGTTTGCGGATGACACGAAGATGGCTGGAATTGCGGATAGCGAAGAGCATTGTCGGGCAATACAGCAGGATATAGATCGGCTGGAAAATTGGGCGGAGAGGTGGCAGATGGAATTTAATCCGGATAAATGCGAAGTGATGCATTTTGGAAGAAATAATGTAGGGAGGAGTTATACAATAAATGGCAGAGTCATCAGGAGTATAGAAACACAGAGGGACCTAGGTGTGCAAGTCCACAAATCCTTGAAGGTGGCAACACAGGTGGAGAAGAAGGCATATGGTATGCTTGCCTTTATAGGACGGGGTATAGAGTATAAAAGCTGGAGTCTGATGATGCAGCTGTATAGAACGCTGGTTAGGCCACATTTGGAGTACTGCGTTCAGTTCTGGTCGCCGCACTACCAGAAGGACGTGGAGGCATTGGAGAGAGTGCAGAGAAGGTTTACCAGGATGTTGCCTGGTATGGAGGGTCTTAGCTATGAGGAGAGATTGGGTAGACTGGGGTTGTTCTCCTTGGAAAGACGGAGAATGAGGGGAGATCTAATAGAGGTATACAAGATTATGAAGGGGATAGATAGGGTGAACAGTGGGAAGCTTTTTCCCAGGTCGGAGGTGACGATCACGAGGGGTCACGGGCTCAAGCTGAGAGGGGCGAAGTATAACTCAGACATCAGAGGGACGTTTTGTACACAGAGGGTGGTGGGGGCCTGGAATGCGCTGCCAAGTAGGGTGGTGGGGCAGGCACACTGACATCATTTAAGACTTACCTGGATAGTCACATGAGCAGCCTGGGAATGGAGGGATACAAACGATTGGTCTAGTTGGACCAAGGAGCGGCACAGGCTTGGAGGGCCGAAGGGCCTGTTTCCTGTGCTGTACTGTTCTTTGTTCTTTGTTCTTTGTATCTGTTGACCTTGTCCTTCAAGGTGGCAGAGGTTGTGGGTTTGGAAGTTGCTGTTGAAGGAGTCTTGGGAAATTGCTGCTGTGCATCTTGTAGATGATTGTCACTGTGCATCAGTGGCAGAGGGAGTGAATGTTTAAGTTGTGGATGGAGCGCCAATTAAACAGTTTCCTTGTCCTAGATAATGTCAAGCTTCTTGAAAGTTGTTGGAGCCGCACTCATTCAGGCAAGTGGAGAGTATTCCATCACACTCCTGACTTGTGCCTTATGGATGGCTCCAACCAGTGGGGTGGTTTCCCCATGATTCTCATTGACTCGAGTTTTGCTCCTTAATGCCAAGCTCGCTCAAATGCTGCATTGATGTCAAGGGCAGTCACTCTCGCTTCCCCTCTCTAGCCCTTCACTTTACCCCCGAGACTGCAATTTTACTGTCAATTAGAGCTGCCAACTCAGGAGGAACGTATTCCTGGAGGTTGCATCACATGACTTCCCATCACCTACTGCCCCATCCAGTCAAATAGTCCTTTCTCTCTAACAGTTTAATAACCAAAGAAAAAAATTAATGAAAATATTATTCTAATACTAATGAACTAATGAAACAAATGAACTGTTGATTTTTCTCCTGGAAATTGCTTCCAGCAGCGTCCTGGATACTAACCCTGAATTCCTGAAGACTCCAGGTCAATCCTGGAGAGTTGACGACATTAATGGAGAACGTGTTTGACAATGTGACACTGGACCAAAGAGGATTGAATGTCTCAGGACCAGGGAGAAACTTGCACTGCTTCATCTCGGAGTTAGTTTGGCCCCACACACACAATCAGTGTGGATGTGAGAACACTTTACACCGACACTGAGCTCATTAGGGAAAATTCTCTGACTCCAGAGGGGAGCCTTGCCCCCATTCTGTCCAAAGCTCAGGCACCTGGGACCCCTGATTTCTGGAGAGATCCAGGTAACGTATAACTTCCCTCATCCACAACGTATCTTCTGAGTGTAACTCAGAGCTATAGTGAGCAAGAGGGGGAAAGGGCTCACTCTGTGTAACTGTCTTTCACAGGGTGTAACCGGCCTGTCTCCTCAGTATAGAAACAATGAGGCCCAATCTGAGGTCAGAACCAGCTTAAGCCTCGACAAATATTTCTGGAGGAGGGCGGATGTATCTCTCGTCTGTAATATGATATAATATCCAAAACCGCCCTGCTGTGTGATAGACTCAATTTCTCTGCTGTATTCAGAGCAACACTTAGTTCATACTGTCATCCAGATGTGCTACCAAAGAACCTTGAAAGACTTGTTTTCAGATCCGCGAACAGTATTCATTCAAATTTACGGCATCTCCCACATGGAATGTATTAAATCTTTCCCTAAATCAAGAAATATTTTGTTAGCTAATTGCTCAAGAGTCTGGAGTGGAATTTACATCTCAATTTATTTATTCAATTATCCCCACTCTCTCTCTTTCTCTCTCACTAAAGATTCACAAGAATGATACCCGAACTAAGAGGTTATAACTATCAGGAAAGGTTAAGTAGTCTGGCGGTTGTTTCTGAAGAAAGGAGAAGGCCGATTGGTGACTTGATAGAGGCCTTTAAGGTTTTGCAAGTGTCTGATCGGGTGGATGTAATGAAAATGTTTCACAATCGCGACAGAGATGAAAAATAAAGGCCATAAATATACGATTGTCATTAAATAATCGGGAATTCAGGAGAAACCTATTTATGATGTGGAGATGCCGGCGTTGGACTCCTATTTACCCAGAGAATGGTGAGACTGTAGGACTCGCTCCCACTCTGCTACTTGGCTGTGAGGCAAATAGTGAAGACAGCATTTCATGTGAAGCTGGATGAATACATGAGACAGAAAGGATTAGTGGGATGTACTGATAGGGTGAGGTCAGGAGTGGGAGTTGCCTCATGTGGAGCATTGATGTTGGCACAATGACTGAATGAGCTGTTTCCACGCTGTAAATTCCACGTAATTCTGGATCACTTCTCTTCCACATCCCCAATCACTGCCCCATCTATCTGGAAGGCTCTGCCTCAGGCTGGAGAGCAGTTCTGTGGATATCTCAGGCACCTCACTCGAGTTTCTTGTCATCTATAGTTAAGTTTCCTTCTTCGGTTAGATGGCAAATTTTGTTTGATAATGCTCTTGTGAAGTATCTTGGGAGGTTTTACAATGTTTAGGATGCAGTATAAATACGTGTTATTTGTGGTGGTCTTACTAAAGTCTCTTCAGTGGAATGGAGTGCCCACCTGCATCTCCACATATACTTTTGACTGAATCCATGTAACACGAGATGAGATCTATGCTTTGTGACCGTGTGGATTTGTCTGCAATCCACCACTAATTTCAACACCCGAGAGTCAATAAACTTTAGTCGTGAAGGATATTATTGTTATATTCCATAAAACCAGTTAGTGAAGGATGATCCTACTGCCACACAGTTCCAGGGACCCGGATTCAATTCCAGTCTCGGGTCACTGTCTATGTGGAGTTTGCACGTTCTCCCCATGTCTGCGTGGATTTCCATCGGATGCTCCGGTTTCCTCCCACACTCCAAAGATATGCGGGTTAGATTGATTGACCATGATAAATTGCTCCTTGGTGACAGGGGGATTAACAGGGTAAATACATGGGGTTAAGATGATAGGCCTGGGTGGCATTATTGCTGTTGCAGGCTTGATGGGCCAAATGGCCTCTTCTGCACTGTAGGGATTCTAGGGAGTCACCTTTTACTCAGTATTACATTTATTTACAGAGTGAAACATTACAAGCATATACCTTTCAACTCAACCACACACAGTTTCAGAGTGCCTTCCTCTATGTGCTCAAGTGAAACTACATTTATTAGCCTCCATTAGTGTATAATTGATCTATAACTAACAATCACACTTTACTCCAATATTATCCTCACCCAACATCCATCACCCTCTAACAAGGGGCCTAATGGGTCCATTGTCATTCATCCACTGTTACCCAGACTGATAACAACTAACACGGACAAATGAGTACAAACGCTAGCACAACTAGCGCAACTCGCACAAACACGGACTGATACCTGGGAATTTTCAGATTTTTAATGGGGGTTTTCTCCATTGGTCAGTTCACTGTGACATCAAGCTGTGAGGAGCAGACAAGTCATGCTTCACATGTTTTGGAGTGAGGTCACCTCGCGCCGTCCGTGCACATTCTGTGCTTTGATGTTATGCTAGCAATGACTCAGACCTAGCATTACCAGGGACATTGTTGGCATTAGACCGGTGGCTGTAGTGGCAGCTCATTATCGATGGTTGAAAGTGGCTTCATGTTGTGATGTTATTCCACTGATGGCATTCCAAGATTTGGTGGCAGACTGCAGTTGGTAGAATTCTCGGCTCTGGGTTAGAGGATGTGGGTTACGGCCCATGATTCAATGTTTAATGATTTGATGGCATTTTGGAAGAGGTTTCATCAGTCAGCTGGCCAACACCATTCCTCAACCAGGAACCAACTGGGGTCATTTCCTTCCCACATGTTTGTGGAATAGCTACAAAGCAATAACAGAATGACAGAATGTCCACTACGACTCTCACCAACTTCTACACCATAGAAAGCATCCCTTCTGGTTGTATCACAGCTTGGTATGGCTCCTGCTCTGCCCAAAACTGCAAGGAACTACAAAGGGTCGTGAATGAAGCCCAGACCATCACACAAACCAGCCTCCCATCCATTGACTCCGTCTACACTTCCCGCAGCCATGGAAAAGCAGCCAGCATAATTAAGGACCCCAGGCACCCCAAACATTCTCTCTTCCACCTTCTTCCGTCGGGGAAAAGATACAAAAGTCTGAGATCACATACCAGTCAACTCAAAAACAGCTTCTTCCCTGCTGCCATCAGGCTTTTGAATGGACCTACCTCACACTAAGTTGATCTTTCTCTACATCTTAGGTGCGACTGTAACACTACATTCTGCACTCTCTCCTTTCCTTCTCTATGAATGGTATGCTTTATCTGTATAACACGCAAGAAACAATAGTTTTCACTGTATGCTAATGCATGTGACAATAATAAATCAAACCAAATCATAAAGATTACAATACAGGAGGTCACCATTCCAGTGATGCTTATGCTTCAAGCTTCCTTCTACTCTTTTCATCTCACCCTAACACATCTCTCTATTCCTTTCTCCCTCGTGTTTTATTCAAACTTCCCTTTATCTGTCCACCTCAATTAAAAACTGTTGTAGCAAGTTATCCATTCTCGTCACTCTGGGTAAAGAGATTTCTCCTAAACACCTCATTGGATTTATTAGAGACTCTATTTATGAAATCATAGAAATCCTACAGTACAGAAAGAGGCCATTCGGCCCATCGCGTCTGCACCGACCACAACCCGCCCAGGCCCTACCCACATATCCCTACATATTTGCCCACTGATCCCTCTAACCTCAGAACACTAAGGGCAATTTTTTTTAGCATGGCCAATCAACCTAACCCACACATCTTTGGACTGTGGGAGGAAACCGGAGCACCCAGAGGAAACCCACGAAGACATGAGGAGAATGTGCAAACTCCACACAGACACAAGCCGGGAATCGAACCCAGGTCCCTGGAGCTGTGAAGCAGCAGTGCTAACCACTGTGCTACCGTGCCGCCCCAATGGGTACAGTTGGTTAGCGTCCCTGACTCTGAGACAGAAACTCCAGGTTCGAGTCCCACACCAAGACTCGATGGCTGAGTGTCAACCTGTAAATCCTTCCAAACACGCCAATGGCTGGCGGTAAGAGTGGGAGAGACTCCTGGTTGGCCATGCTTGATGTGGAGTGGCCCCCCTCAAGCTATAAGCCTCTGGCAACAGACTAGCGACCTGTTCCAGGGAAAAGTCTCACTATGGAATTATGCCTTGTGCACCGCTAGGTGCAGGATGAGAAACAACAACAACAATATTCTATTCAGGCCCCTTTTGTTTGGACCCCCCTCACTGCAGCCACTGCATAATCTACAAGCCATCAAAATATTGCAGCATCAGCTCAGACTTTCTGGGACTCTGGTGACTCCCCATGTCCCAGAGGATTGATGTGAAGACCCTCATCCCCACATTTAAATCTTTCCAAGTTCCTGATCCCTATCTTTGTGATCTCTGCAAGTCTTTATGCAAATCCTCTTGCATATCCCAGATCAGCCTTCTCCTTCTCCAACTGATCCTCCACTCACTCACTCACTCACTCACTTACTCATTCACTCACTCACTCACTCACTCACTCACTTACTCATTCACTCACTCACTCACTCACTCACTCACTCACTCACTCACTCACTTTCTCCCCAATCCCTCTGCCTTCAGACACCTTCCCTCCTCTGTCACTGGGTTTTTGCCCTTGTTTAACCCCCTCACCTGACTGTGATCCACTTGTGATGCATCACTCCAACGAATAATTGGATAGACCCTCCTGGATATGATGTGCGCGATACAATCGTTGGTTATTCCATTTCAGAAATAATTGATTGTGTTTTAAGCTCTGGAATTCCCTCCCAAAGCCTATCGGGCCCTCTCTCCTTATTTATGATGCTCCTTAAAACCTGGCTCTTTAAACAAGTTTGTGATTACCTTTCTTTATATAGCCCCGCGTCAAATTGATGTTTAATAAATTGCTCCTATGAAGAGCCTTGGGATTTTTGATTATATTAGAAGTGTTATATAAATGCAAGTTGTTGTTGAGATGTCTCAAGGAGGAAGGATTATATAACTACAGGAAATAATTCACAGAGAATTGTCATTTATCCTGCAGGATAAGGATAAGGCGGCACGGTGGCACAGTGGCTAGCACTGCTGCATCAAGTGCCAGGGACCCGGGTTCAATTCCTGGCTTGGGTCACTGTCTGTGTGGAGTTTGCACATTCTCCCCGTGTCTGTGTGAGTTTCCTCCGGGTGCTCCGGTTTCCTCCCACAATCTGAAAGACGTGCTGGTTAGGGTGCATTGACCTGAACATGAGCCGGAATGTGGCAACTTCACTGCAGTGTTAATGTAAGCCTTACTTGTGACTGATAAATAAACTTTACTTTTGAATGGAACACAAGAGTTAACCTTATGAAATTCAGTTATCAGTTAGATATTGGACAGCCAGTCCAGCCAGAATTCCACCACCGACCGGTCTCTTTACCAATTACCAGTTGAGCCACTGGGGGAGCCACTAGTACATTTTGTTTGATGGAATTTCATATGTAAACATGCTTAAAGAAAGGAAGAACTTACATTCATGTTGAGTAATTGTATGTCTATACAATATGTCCCAAAGCAATTAGCACCCAATCATGTACTGTTGCAGGATAGAGAAGGTGGCAGCTAGTTTGTGCACAGCAAGCTCCCACAGACGGCAATGTGAAAATGAGCGGACATTTATTGATGTTTGGAAAGAATAGAATGAGCACTTCATAGAATCCCGACAGTGCAGAAAGAGGCCATTCGGCCCATCAAGTCTGCACCGACCACAATCCCACCCAGGCCCTATTTCCATAATCTCATGTATTTAAGCTGCCAATCCCCCTGACACTAGGGTCAATTTAGCATGGCCAATCAACCTAATCCGCACATCTATGGACTGTGGGAGGAAACCGGAGCACCCGGAGGAAACCCACGCAGACATGGGCTAAATATAGGTCAGGAAGCCGTAGGGAACTTCCCGACACCTCTTCAAAATAGTACCACAGGGTCTTTCACACCTCCCCCAGATGGGGACAATGGGGCCTCAGTGTGATTCCTTTACGGGTGATTCTGTTTCCCAATGCTTCACCATGAATGCTAACAGAACCGGATACTAATTCTCAAATGCCAACCAGGAAGTGCCACAGCTCAGAGTGACAAACCCCATCTACCAAGACACTGTGCCCACGTCACCTTGTGCTTACAGCGGGCACCTTACATTGAGCTCCCACTGTTCAGATCAGATGTAAAACGGAGACCCCCATCTGCCCCTTCCAGTGAATGTAAAAGCTGCCTTCGCACTAGTTTATTTATTAGTCACAAGTAGGCTTACATTAACACTGCAATGAAGTTACAGTGAAAATCCCCGGGTCGCCACACTCTGGCGCCTGTTTGGGTGCACTGAGGGAGAATTTAGCATGGCCAATGCATCCAACCAGCACATCTTTCGGATTGTGGGAGGAAACTGGAGCACCCGGAGGAAACGCAGACATGGGGAGAACGTGCAAACTCCACACAGACAGTGACCCAAGCCATGAATCAAACCCGGGTCCCTGGCGCTGTGAGGCAGCAGTGCTAATCACTGTGCCACCGTGCTGCCCATGAAGAAGAGCAGAAAAGTTCTACCTGGTGTCCTGGCCAATATTCAAACACCACACAACAGACTGCCTCCTCATTCATCTCATTGTTGCCTGCGGGATCTTGCTGTGTGTAGTTTGACTGCCACGTTTCCCTACATTATAACAGTGGCTACTCTCTAAAGTACTTCATTGACTTCATTGGTGTGGTGATGTGAGGTTGTGAAAGACGCTTTATAAATGTAAGACTTTCTTTATTCATTGGGACCGATACTCAGCATAACATGCAATGCAAGAAAGAGATAGTCATTGACTTCAGGAAGCGTGGAGAACATGCCCCTTTCTACATCAATGGCGACAAAGTAGAAATGGTCGACAGCTTCAAGTTTTCAGCTGCCCAGATCACCAACAACCTGTCCCGGTCCCCCCATATCGACACTATAGTTAAGAAAACCCATCAACGCCTCTATTTTCTCAGAAGACTAAGGAAATTTGGCATGTGAGCCAACTTTTACAGATGCACCATAGAAAGCATTCTTTCTGGTTGTATCACAGCTTGGTTTGGCTTCTGCTCTGTCCAAGACCGCAAGAAATTACAAAGGGTTGTGAATGTCGCCCAATCCATTGCGCAAACCAGCCTCCCATCCATTGACTCTGTCTACACTTCCCGCTGCCTCGGCAAAGCAGCCAGCATAATTAAGGACCCCACACTCCCCGGCCATATTGTCTTCCACCTTCTTCCATCGGGAAAAAGGTACAAAAGTCTGAGGTCATGTACCAACCAACTCAAGAACAGCTTCTTCCCTGCTGCCGTCAGACTTTTGAATGGACTTACCTTGCATTAAGTTGATCTTTCTCTACATCCGAGCGATGACTGTAACACTACATTCTGTACTCTCTCCTTTCCTTCTCTATGAACGGTATGTTTTGTCTGTATAACGCGCAAGAAACAATATTTTCACTGTCTGTTAATACATGTGACAATAATAAATTAAATCAAATCAAAAGTGCAAGACATTTATTGTGTATAGGTTAAGTGGCAATTTGCTGTGGCATGATGTTGGTCTTTTGCTATTTTTGCTTTGTTTCCTATTGCAATAACAGGTGGCCAAGGGGAGACGGTGGTGTAGTGGTATTGTTGCTGGACTAATAATCCAGAGTCTCACGTTAATGCTTTGGGGACCCAGGTTCGAATCCAACCATGGCAAATGGTGAAATTTGAATTCAATAAAAATCTGGAATTAAAAGCCTAATGATGACCATGAAGCCATTGTCATAAAAACATATTTGGTTGACTAATGCCTTTAGGGAAGGAAATCTGTCATCCTGGCCTACAGGTGACTCTCAAATGCCCTCAGAGATGGGCAATAAATAGCGGCCCAGCCAGCAACACCCATGGACAAATGAAAAAAATACTTCACTGTGCCACAGCTTCTATAGATACTGCCTTCTGGAAAGTTCAAGCCATCTGGCCTCCATGTGATGTAGAAGGGGGAGGGTCTTACTTGCAAGCCAGCAGAGCTCCCTGTGACAGCTGCTGCGGTTCCTTCAACATTCCCCATACACTCAGTGCTTTTTCAGGAGTGGAGTGAGGAAAGAGGGGTGGGGGTGTTTTTGTGGTAGGCAAACTTGGCATCTCAAAATTAGATGCCAAGTCTCACAGAAAACTGGGCAGGATTATTCAATAATAAAGTGGGCAGCAGGGTAGCAGAGTGGTTAGCACTGCTGCCTCACAGCGCCAGGGACCCGGGTTTAATTCCGGCCTCAGGTGGAGTTCCGGTCTGTATGGAGTTTGCACATTCTCCCTGTGTCTGCGTGGGTTTCCTCCGGATGCTCCGATTTCCTCCCACGCTCATTCGTGGGACATGGGCGTCACTGGTTGGCCAGCATTTATTGCCCATCCCTAGTTGCCCTTGAGAAGGTGGCGGTGAGCTGCCTTCTTGAATCGCTGCAGCCCATGTTCTGTGGGTTGACCCACAATGCCGTTAGGGAGGGAATTGCAGGATTTTGACCCAGCAACTGTAAAGGAATGGAGACATATTTCTAAGTCAGGACGGTGAGTGGCTTGGAGGGGAACTTGCAGGTGGTGGTGTTCCCATGTATCTGCTGCCCTTGTCCTTCTAGATGGAAGTGGTCGTGGGCTTGGAAGGTGCTTGGAATTGCTGCAGTGCATCTTGTAGATAGTACACACTGCTGCTACTGAGCGTCAGTGGTGGGCGATGTGCAGGTTAGGCCATGCTACATTGCCCTTTAATGTCAGGGGGACCAGCAAGGTTAATACGAGGGGTGGGATGGGGGGGGGGTTGGGGGTGTGGTTATGGGGATAGGGCCTGGGTGGGATTGTTTTCAGTGTAGGTTTGAGAGGCCGAATGGCCTCCTCCTGCACTGTAGAGATTCTATGATAATGCTCAGCAACATTGCAGAGAAAATAGCTCTGATGAAGGGTTATCCAGACTTGATACATTGGCTCTATTCTCTCTCCACAGATGCTTTCGGACCTGCTGAGTTTCTCCAGCATTTTCTGTTTTTGTTCCAGATTCCAGCATCCGTAGCAGTTTGCCTTTATTTTAGAGAGAAGAACTTCCCTGGAATCTTAATGGCCTGAAAAATGAAGTTAATAACTGCTTTAGGGGATGAATAATGTTCCTCTTCATTGTCTGGCAAATTGCATGGAAGATTTCCATTTTTGGAATGTATTAATTTGAGAAATTCAAAGAGGATGCAATGAAACTTAAAGGGGGGACGCTGGGAGATAAAAAGCAGGATGTGTAAAAACAAGAAGATTTTAAATATTTTTAAAACGGTCCCTACTTAAACAACAAAAGGAAAATAAGTTACTCTGACCACACATCACTGCAGTTTATTGCCCTTCCATAGCTTATTACCAACTGAATAATCCAACCTACATCTGTAGCTAACTTCAATCTGCCTATAAAACATCGGAAAAAGCTCGTTAAAGCCTGGGCAAGAGTTGTTGAGTGAGTTTGGCAAAATGGATTGAGGAAGATTCACAGACATAATAATTTGGCACTCGCAAGCTTTCAAGCCACATCAGAGGGAAGCTGTTGTAACATCAGCTTTTATATAAAATTGAGTAACTCTTTTCTCTGATCCAGCCTCTAGCTGAGGCCACTTCAACTTAAATAAAACGGTTCACGGGTTTCCTCTGTTTGCAAGGTGAAATCTGCAGCGGGCTTCAACACAGTTGCATTCAAACTCTGGTACACATAGACAGTCCTCCCCATTGCTTGGAACTGTTGAAACTATACAAGGCATTGGTGAGGCCGCACCTGGAGTACTGTGCACAGTTTTGGTCCCTGTATTTAAGGAAAGATGTAGTGGCATTGGAGGCAGTTCAGAGGAGGTTCACTAGATTTGATTCCAGAGATGAGGATTGATACATTGGCTCTATTCTCTCTCCACAGATGCTTTCGGACCTGCTGAGTTTCTCCAGCATTTTCTGTTTTTGTTCCAGATTCCAGCATCCGCAGCAGTTTGCCTTTATTTTAGAGAGAAGAACTTCCCTGGAATCTTAATGGCCTGAAAAATGAAGTTAATAACTGCTTTAGGGGATGAATAATGTTCCTTTTCATTGTCTGGCAAATTGCATGGAAGATTTCCATTTTTGGAATGGATTAATTTGAGAAATTCAAAGAGGATGCAATGAAACTTAAAGGGGGGACGCTGGGAGATAAAAAGCAGGATGTGTAAAAACAAGAAGATTTTAAATATTTTTAAAACGGTCCCTACTTAAACAACAAGTATGAAGAGAGATTGAATAGTTTAGGCCGGTACTCTCTGGAATTGAGAAGAATGAGGGGAGATCAAATTGAGGTATACAAGATGATAAAAGGCATGGATAAAGTAGACGTGGAGCGGATGCTTCCTCTTGTGGGGCATTCTAGGATGAGAGGTCATAGTCTTAGGATAAGGGGCAGCAAATTTAAAACAGAGTTGAGGAGAAACTACTTCTCCCAAAGGGTTGTGAACCTGTGGAATTCGCTGTCCCAACGTGCGGTGGATGCTGGGACAGTGAGTAAATTTAAGGAGGAGTTAGACAGATTTTTAATTGGTAATGGGTTGAAGGGTTATGGGGAGAAGGCAGGAAAATGGGGATGAGGAACCTATCAGCCATGATCGAACGGCATAGCAGACTCGATGGGCCGAATGGTCTAATTCTGCTGCTATATCTTATGAGTGCTTATGGTGTTTAAGGAAAACCACTAATTTGCACTGAGCTGGGCAGCATGTTGTAATGTAGGAAACGTGGCAACCAATTTACACACAGCAAGCTCCCACAAAGCGTTGTGCGATGGTGATCAGATCTTCTGTTTTTGCGATGTCAGTCGAGGTCAGGTACTTGGCACCCAGATTACAGATGGGATCCTCCGATCGGGTTCCCCCTGCCCCTGCTACCAGCGAAAATGGAAAATTTGGCACCCAGCCAAAACTCCATTCATGCCAAGTGAGTGGAGAATTCCAGCCGCCAGAAGTTTCCAGCAAATATCTCTCCGCTCTACACTGTCGCTGGCATAACACAATTAAAATCATGGAATAGAATCCCTACAGTGCAGAAGGAGGTCATTCAACCTATCAGGTCTGCACCGATGCTCTGACAGAGCATCCCACCCAGACCCGATCCCATAACCCCACTTATTTACCCTGCTAATTCCCCCTAACCTTCACACCTTGGGACATTAATGTTGGTATTTTACGGCCTCGCCTGCCCAAAGCTCGTAAGATCCCGCTCAAGGCCAACGGAGAATGCCATTCTGCGACCCGCGCCCGCCCCGATTCCAGGGCGGGCATAGCGGCAAAATTGCGGCTTAAGGCGGAATCTAGCATGGCCAATCAACCTAACCGGCACATCTTTGGGCTGAGGGAGGAAACCAGAGCACTCGGAGGAAACCCACACAGACACGGGGGGAATGTGCAGACTCTACACAGACAGTGACACAAGGCTGGAATTGAACCCGGGTCCATGACCCTGTGAGGCAGCAATGCTAACCACTGTGCCACCGTGCCGCCCAGGTGCCACCGTGCTGAGGTATTGTCGAATGGAAATGCCCGAATGGGTCGGCAGTGGGCTTGGTACCCAATCGGCAGTGCTGAGTCTTACCAGGATGCGGGAGCGGCCTGCAGAGCGCCATTGTCAAAGGCAAACAGCGGCCATGGCAGGATCTGCTACTGCCTTGGGAAAGAGGGGAGACAGGACACTAAAGTTCTGGCAGCCTCATGGTGCTAAAAAGTGGCCAACAGTCAATGGAACAATAATGCACCTGATCCAGAGCAAGATTCCACGAGTCCCAAAATCTTCCAGCATTCGGGAAAATCTCATTTTCAGCCTGCTGACAGCTGTGCACGAACATGCAGCTGACTGCTTGGGTTCAGGGATTTACAAATTGAGAATCACCTTCTCGCCCTGGCTGGCCTGTTAACAAGTTCCTCAAGGAGCTTAACAGCCCATTAAGCGTAGGTGAGCAAGTTCCCAGCTCCTGAACCCCTGCCCTCACTTTGAAAACCCCAAATGCCCTGGAGGCTGACAGCACCATCCACGGGCGCTATTTTTAAAGCGTGCCACCTCATGTGCCCAAACTCAAGGGCTATCGAAAATCCTGGCCAGAAAGAGTATGTTGTGAGCATTTGCCGAAACGAGGTTAAAGGTGATAGTCCTCGCTTGTCACATAGGATCTCAGTGAAGGATCAGACAGTGCGACAGTGTGAATACATCCTTCTCCCCTCCCCATCTCCCCTCCCGTGGATTTCATTCTAAATCTATGTTTAATTTGTACAACACATTGAATAATTCACACTTGCACATCACATCACAGCTTGGTATGGGCTCCGGCTCTGCCCAAGACTGCAAGAAACGACAAAAGATCGTGAATGTAGCCTAATCCATCATGCAAACCAGCCTCCCATCCATTGACTCTGTCTACACTTCCTGCTGCCTCGGCAAAGCAGCCAGCATAATTAAGGACCCCACGCACCCCAGACATTCTCTCTTCCACCTTCTTCCGTCGGGAAAAAGATACAAATGTCTGAGGTCACGTACCAACCGACTCAAGAACAGCTTCTTCCCTGCTGCTGTCAGACTTTTGAATGGACCTACCTTGCATTAAGTTGATCTTTCTCTATGCCCTAGCTATGATTGTAACACTACATTCTGCACTCTCTCCTTTCCTTCTCTATGAACAGTATGCTCTGTCTGTATAGCGCGCAAGAAACAATACTTTTCACTGTATGTTAATACATGTGACAATAATAAATCAAATCAAAAATTTGCATTTAATCCTACATACCCTATTCTAAGAGTGATATTAAAGCTTCGGGGAGGTACAATGAAAACTCACTGGAGTGAAATCAAGAATAGAAGGGTATATTCCAAAGAAAGCATGGAAAACTCTGGGGCTCTTTTCGTTGGAAGAAAATAGTTTAACATGGGAATTAAAACAGAAGATGCTGGAAATTCTCAACAGCTCAGACAGTATATGTGGAGAAAGACAGAGTTAGTCAGCTGGGATATTCCAATCCAGTCCAAAGTCATTGGGCGTTTGGCTGCTTCCTTGAATTTTCCATCCCATCTGCAACAGGTCCTGCCGCAGACAGGGCTGGAAAATCCCAGCCAACATTTCAGAGCATTTGCTTCAGGTTTCCAGCATCCACAGTGTTTTGCTTTTGCATTAGTGATGGTTTAAGATGGGAACCAATAGGTATTCTCAAACTGATCAAGTGCTTTAAGAGGTAAACAGTGACAGGTTGTTTGCAGTGATTTGGTTAATTGGACAGCACAAAAGAAAGTTCCTGTTGGAATGTAGGAAATGGGACTGGCACGATGGCACAGTGATTAGCACTGCTGCCTCACAGCGCCAGGGACCTGGGTTCGATTCCGACCTTGGGTGTCTATCTATGTGGAGTTTGCATGTTCGCCCCATGTCTGCGTGGGTTTCCTCCGGGTGCTCCGGTTTCCTTTCACAGTCCAAAGATGTGCAGCTTAGGTTAGTTGGCCATGGCAAATTGCCCCTTAGTGTCAAGGGGATTAGCAGAGTAAATGAGGGTTACGGGAATAGGACCTGGGTGGGATTGTGTTTGGTACAGACTCGATGGGCCAAATGGCCTCCTTCTGTACAGTAGCAATTCTATGATTCTATAAAATGTCACAACCAATTTGTGCACAGCTGATTATAGAATCATTGAATCATAGAATCCCTACAGTGCAGAAGGAGACCATTCAGCCCGATAAAGTCTACACCAACTCTCTGACAGAGCATCTGACCGAGGCCCTATCCTTTTAGCCCACGTATTTACCCCGCTAATCCCATTAATCTACATACCTTGGGACACTAAGTAACAATTCAGCATGGCTAATCAACCTAACCTGCACAACTTTGGAGTGTGGGAGGAAACCGGAGCACCCGGAGGAAACCCACGCAGACACGAGGAGAACGTGCAAACTCTGTACTGACAGCCACCCGAGGCTGGGAATCGAACTCGGATCCCTGGCGCTGTGAGGCAGTAGTGCTAACCACTGTGGCACAGAGAGCAATGTGATAATGACCAGAACATCTGATTTTGTGTTGTTTGTTGAGGAATAAATATTGGTCAGGACAGCGGGGAGAAGTTCCCTTCTCTTCTTCAAAATAGTACAACGGGATCTTTGACATCCACCCGACAGGGCAATCGGGGCCTCGGTATAATGTCTCATTACCTCTGACAATGCACCATTCCTTCAGCACTGTACGGTGGGAGCACAAGCCTGAATTTATGTGTTTCAGTCTCTGAGATTTATTTGAACTCAAAAGCCTTCTGACTCAGAGGTGAGAGTGCTACCCACTTCGCTACAGCGTTGAATCATAGAATCTCTACAGTGCAGAAGGAGGCCATTTAGCCCATCGAGTCTGCACCGACCACAATCCCACCCAGACTCTATCCCCATAACCCCATGCATTTACACTAGCTAGTCCCCTGACACTAAGGGGCAATTTTAGCATGGCCTAACCAGCACATCTTTGGCCTGTGGGAGGAAACCGGAGCACCCGGGGGAAACCCACGCAGACACGGGGAGAATGTGCAAACCCTACACAGACAGTGACCCGGGGCCGGAATCGAACCTGGGTTCCTGGAGCTGTGAGGTATCAGTGCTGACCACTGTGCCACCGTGCCGCCCTATTGCTGGGTACACAAATGGTTGAAGGTTGCAAGCCACATGCAGTGGGAAAGCGCTGTATAATGATCTGGGGCAGCAGCCCCATCCAGCAGCCCAGTGAGATTCTGGAGTAGCAGATCCCCCCCCCCCCCCCCCCCCAGCTGCTGCCTTGCCTGGGGTTGAGTTCTTGCAGTGCCAGCCAGGAATCCATCTGCCTGCTGACTGGCGTCACTCTCCCAAGAGAAATATTTTGGGTGCTACACCATTCTCTATCTCACTGTGCAATTAATACAGTTTCCACAGCCGCCCCTCCTCAGATAAGCAATGGTCTTGTTTAACGTGCCTACTGATAGCAGCAAAGCCTGATAACAGCAGTGATCGGACCCTGTCACACACACACAAAGGCAGACACCGTGGCAACACTATTTTTTCACTGTCTCGGGCTCTTTCTCTCTCTAAAAATAACAGAGCTACTTCGGAATAATAATAGGAAAAGGTCTGAGACTGTTAACGACAAGCTGTAACGGGGAGCAGTTGGCCACATGGAACGGAGCAAATTGACAATGCCAGCATGTCTCCATTAACCCACTACATTTCTTTTTCATTTGTTCTTTTTTTCCAGTAAAATTCTTGTCTTTGTTGGACTCGAATTATTTTTATATACAACCTGTCACAGCCCTGAAGAAATACCGCTGGACAGAGGCAGCAACCAGAATTCTCCAGACTCGCACACCTTGCCATCGCTGCCAGCGAGAATGGAGAATTTAGCGCTCAGTCAAATTTCCTTTCACAGCAATGGGACTGGAGAATCCCAGCCACCAGCGAGGTCGGAGAATCCCAGCTGCCGGCGAGGCTGGAGAATCCTAGCCAGCAGCAGGACCGGAGAATCCCAGCCAGCGGCTTGCATTTATATAGTGTCTTTGGTATCCCACAGCACTTCACAGGAGTGTCCATTGAATCCATCGAATCCCTCCAGTGCAGAAGGAGACCATTTGGCCCATCGGGTCTGCACCGATTCTCCAAAAGAGCATCATATCCAGGCCCACCCCATCAGCCTTATCTCCATAACCGCACACATTTAGCATGGCCAATCCACCTAACCTGTACAGGTAGAATGAGGCCATGCAGGAATTTAAACACATGAACCAACCACTAGGCATTGTCGGACTGGGAGCCAATACAAGTCGGTGACCACAGGGATGATGGTTGAATGAGACCAGGTGGAATTTCTGGTGAGCTCCACATGCCCTGCAATGAGTCACTGGGCGGACCACCATTGATAAGCCTGTCCCTAAGTGTCTGTCTCCATGGCTGACCTCAGACAGGGTGTGCCATTAAACTAGTCAACTGGCCAGCATCACAACTGTGCCTGATTCTGTCCTCAGTCAGGAGAAGGGTTGTTTGTTGGGGGGTTGGGGGAGTGGGGGGGGGGGGGGGGCTACAGTTGACCTCAGTGCTCCTAGGGTTAACGAAGGGGGCGAAGGGGATGGGGAGTAATGGAAAAATCAGCCATCTTTCTAAATGCTTTCCAGCAACTCCCATGGATTGACGATTGGCTGTCAGACAGAAGGCAGAGAGTTGGGATAAAAGGTTCTTTCTCAGAATGGCAACCGGTGACAAGTGGTGTCCCGCAGGGTTCAGTGTTGGGGCCACAGCTGTTCTCTTTATATATTAACGATCTAGATGACGGGACTGGGGGCATTCTGGCCAAGTTTGCCGATGATACAAAGATAGGTGGAGGGGCAGGTAGTATTGAGGAGGTGGGGAGGCTGCAGAAAGATTTAGACAGATTAGGAGAGTGGTCCAAGAAGTGGCTGATGAAATTCAACGTGGGCAAGTGCGAGGTCTTGCACTTTGGAAAAAAGAATAGAGGCATGGACTATTTTCTAAACGGTGACAAAATTCATAATGCTAAAGTGCAAAGGGACTGGGAGTCCTTGTCCAGGATTCTCTAAAGGTAAACTTGCAGGTTGAGTCCGTAATTAAGAAAGCAAATGTAATGTTGTCATTTATCTCAAGAGGCTTGGAATACAAAAGCAGGGATGTACTTCTGAGGCTTTATAAAGCACTGGTTAGGCCCCATTTGGAGTACTGTGAGCAATTTTGGGCCCCACACCTCAGGAAGGACATACTGGCACTGGAGCGGGTCCAGCGGAGATTCACACGGATGATCCCAGGAATGGTAGGCCTGACATACGATGAACGTCTGAGGATCGTGGGATTATATTCATTGGTGTTTAGGAGGTTGAGGGGAGATCTGATAGAAACTTACAAGATAATGAACGGCTTAGATAGGATGGACGTAGGGAAGTTGTTTCCATTAACAGGGGAGACTAGGACGCGGGGGCACAGCCTTAGAATAAAAGGGAGTCACTTTAGAACAGAGATGAGGAGAAATTTCTTCAGCCAGAGAGTGGTGGGTCTGTGGAATTCATTGCCACAGAGGGCTGTGGAGGCCGAGACGTTGAGCGTCTTCAAGACAGAAATTGATAAATTCTTGATTTCTCGAGGAATTAAGGGCTATGGGGAGAGAGCGGGTAAATGGAGTTGAAATCAACCATGATTGAATGGTGGAGTGGACTCGATGGGCCGAATGGCCTTACTTCCGCTCCTATGTCTTATGGTCTTATTATCCATTTATAGATGGTGGGTGGGGAGAGAATAGGTCTTAGCTGTTCTGCCTTCCACCGACACTCAGTAGCAGCAGTGTGTACTATCTACAAGATGCACTGCAGCAATTCACCAAAGATCCTCAGACAGCACCTTCCAAACCCACGACCACTTCCATCGAGAAGGACAAGGGCAGCGTCCTTCTCCCCTGTTAATGGAAACAACTTCCCTACGTCCATCCTATCTAAGCCGTTCATTATCTTGTAAGTTTCTATCAGATCTCCCCTCAACCTCCTAAACTCCAATGAATATAATCCCACGATCCTCAGACGTTCATCGTATGTCAGGCCTACCATTCCTGGGATCATCCGTGTGAATCTCCGCTGGACCCGCTCCAGTGCCAGTATGTCCTTCCTGAGGTGTGGGGCCCAAAATTGCTCACACCACCACCTGCACGTTCCCCTCTAAACCACTCACCATCCTGACTTGGAAATATATCGCCGTTCCTTCACAGTCGCTGGGTCAAAATCCTGGAATTCCCTCCCTAACGGCATTGTGGGTCAACCCACAGAACATGGACTGCAGCGATTCAAGAAGGCAGCTCATCACCACCTTCTCAAGGGCAACCAGGGATGGGCAATAAATGCTGGCCAGCCAGCGATGTCCATGTCCCATGAATAAATTTTTTAAAGTCTTACTTTTTTCTTTCATGGGATGTGGGGGTCATTGGCAAGGTCAGCATTTATTATCCATCCCTAATTACCCTTGAACTGAGTGGCTTGCTAGGTCATTTCAGAAGGCAATTAAGAGTCAACCACATTGCTGTGGATCTGGAGTCATGTGACTCTTAATTGCCCTCTGAAATGACCTAGCAAGCCACTCAGTTCAAGGGTAATTAGGCCAGACCGGGTAGGGACGGCAGATTTCCTTCCCCAATGGAGATGAGTGAACCAGATTTTTTAATATAACAATCAATGGTAGTGACATGGTCACCGTTGCTGAAACTAGCTTTGTATCTCCAGATTTTGTACATTGAATTGAAATTCCACCAGCTGCCGTGGTGGGATTTGTACTCACGACCCCAGAGCATTGGCCTGGGATCGCTAGCCCGGTGACATTACCACTACGCCACCCTCTCCCCAAAGCCCAAAATAGCCCGGCAACACTCACTATGCAGGGTTTCTCTCTCGACAAACAGTATTGGCATGCCGGGCACATGAAGCCCATCGTCTAAGGAGAGCCTGGATACTTCGGGAGAGCAGGGAATAAAACTGAAGCGGGAAACGGAAACTTAAGGAAAAGAGCATATGGGAAATGATTCAGCGTCTGAACGGATTCCTCAAATGAACATTCTTATTAAGAGGGGCCCTGGTAATAAGTAGCTGGTGCATACCGTAGGATTGGGTCCTTAAGGCCTCATAATAACTTAAAAATAGCAATTGACAAGGCTGTACAGACTTGAGAATCACAGAGGAGGCTGTGCCCTGTGTATAATCAGTCTCCTGGTTACAGGATTATTGTTGAGTACTGCAGCAGTATGGTATGAAGGAGGCATAATTATAGCTTATACAACCACTAGGCCTCATATTTTTCACTACTGTGCAACTAAGGATTTACGTGGAGTGGTAGAGGTCACAGGCACTAATCTTTAGGTGTGTGTTGAGAATGAATGGTGTACTTTTAAAAAATGTGTATTATATCATTAAACAATGCTGAAACAGACATTGTCCGAAAATTATATTTGTGTCCGATTATCACGTGGGTTAATATCAAAACCCCCTTTTCTGCCGTTTTGATCCCTTCAAATAACTTCGACAAATTGTAGTTTCAAGGACTTATTTTTACGGTTGGTTCATCTCATGGAATTAATCAAAGGTAGAGAAACGGTATCTATACTTCCCTCTAATCCATTGTATTTCCTTCTCCGTGTCCACTTTCCTTGCCTATTTCATTGAATCATAGAACACCTACAGTGCAGAAGGAGGCCATTTGGCCCATCGACAACAGTCCCACCCAGGCCCCATCGCCATAACCCCGCATATTTACCCTGCTAATCCCCCTGACTCTAAGGGGCAATTCAGCATGGCCGTAGCCCGCACATTTTTGGACCGTGTGAGGAAACCGGAGCACCCGGAGAAAACCCACGCAGACACGGGGAGAACGTACAAACTCCACACAGACAGTGACCCAAGCCGGGAATCGAACCCGGGTTCCCGGCGCTGTGAGGCAGCAGTGCTAACCACCGTGCCACCGTGCCGCCCGTTTCCTCGGTCTCTCTGTACACTTCCTCCCATCACCATCTCGGCCGCCGTTAATCCTATATTCTTTCTCCTTGTCTGTTCTATGGTGCATGTGTCTGTCACTCTGTTTCCTTCAGTCTTACATGTTCACACTGTACATTTCTTTTGCCTCTTGTAGGTCAGTGATGACTCAGTCAATGGCTCTCTGTGCCCCCGAATCAAGAGGGTTGTCACTTCAACTCCCGGTACTGAGGGTGTGCTGTGCTGTTGGAGGTGTTGGCTTTTGAATGAGATTTTAAAGCCAAGGTCCTGCCTGCCCTCACGGGTCAACATAGGAGATCCCCTGACGTTGCTTCGAAGAAGAGCCAAGAATCCAGCACTCAGCCACTGAGGCATCCAGAAGAGATGCACACCAATAGAAAGTGAAGCAGAAGATTCAACAGCCGGAATTTTACCGTTCTGCCTGCCACAGAATCAGAGTGGGCGAGGGGCGAACAACGCAAATGTCCATTGGCCTTGGGCGGGATTTTACGGTTATGGGACGAGCGAGGCTGTAATAAATAAATCCTGATCCACAACTTTCCTTGGGAGGAAGTGACTGACAATTTTCCATAAGACCATTCGGCCCATCGAGTTTGCTCCACCATTCAATCATGGCTGATATTTTTCTCATCCCCGTTCTCCTGCCTTTTCCCCATAACCCCTGATCCCCGTATTAATCAAGAACCTATCTATCTCTGTCTTAAAGACACTCAATGACCTGGCCTCCACAGCCTTCTGCGGCAAAGAGTTCCACAGATTCACCACTCTCTGGCTAAAGAAATTCCTCCTCATCTCTGTTTTAAAGGATCGTCTCTTTAGCCTGAGATCGTGCCCTCTGGTTCTAGTTTTTCCTACTAATGGAAACATCCTCTCCACGTCCACTCTGTCCAGGCCTCGCAGTATCCTGTAAGTTTCAATAAGATACCCCCTCATCCTTCTAAACTCCAACGAGTACAGACCCAGACTCCTCAACCGTTCCTCATACGACGAACTCTTCATTCGAGGGATCATTCTTGTGAACCTCCTCTGGACCCTTTCCAAGGCCAGCATATCCTTCCTTAGATACGGGGCCCAAAACTGCTCACAATACTCCAAATGGGGTCTGAGCCTTTATACAGCCTCAGAAGTACATCCCGGCTGTTGTATTCTAGCCCTCTCGACATGAATGCTAACATTGCATTTGCCTTCCTAACTGCCGACTGAAACTGCACATTAAGAGAATCTTGAACAATGACTCCCAAGACCCTTTGTGTTTCTGATTTCCTAAGCATTTTCCCATTTGGAAAATAGTCTATGCCTCCATTCCTCCTTCCAAAGTGCATAACCTCGCACTTTTCCACATTGTATTCCATCTGCCACTTCTTTGCCCACTCTCCTAATCTGTCCAAGTCCTTCTGCAGCCCCCCTGCTTCCTCAATACTACCTGTCCCTCTACATATCTTTGTATCATCTGCAAACTCCCATTGAATTGAGGGCCATAGCATATCACAGCAAACCATCAAGGTTAAAACATGAATGGTGGGAGGATTGGGCCCATCACCCCTCCTCATTCCAAAGTCCATTTGCAGCCATCTTGATCATCATCAGTCTTGACTCGCCACAATCATCACCAACCTCCCAAGACTCTCTGTAACCTCTTCCTAACCCACTTGTAAATCCCAGCCTTGTTGACTGAGCCCCTCAAACCAGGTTCCATTAGAAAATTGGAGATCCAAATCAGCTGCGGGGGCATCAAACGTTGGCATGGTAATATTGGTGACGCTCGCACCCACCCTTGGCATGGCAGCAACACCAGCGCAGACCATACTCTATAAGCAGGCAAGGGCTAAGGGATAGCGTGCCAGCAGTCATGAAAGAAAAGGCTTGCGTTAACAGCAGCTGCAGTTGATTTAATCGGGGACGCCAACCGACAGTAGCGGCCCTCCAAATGTACGCGCCCAAATTCCCATGCTGTATTGTAACGATTACAGTGTGTTACCCTGCTTCAGTCTGTCAGGGAGGCCGTTCTTTACTGTGGCTCAGGAAATCGCTTTCAAGGAGGACTGAGGAGAGATTTTTGTTGATACAATATAAATTATATAGCGTGGGTATTTCCTTGGCCTGGGTTTAACAATTTTCTGCATTTTGCTGGTTTCAGAAATATGCCAAGAAAACAGAGGGAAAAAAGGGATGTATGCTTCTGATTATAGCAAATGTAATCCATGGAATTAGGCTGTTAAATAAAAGCTTGCCCATTTAAAGGGGTATTGCTATGCCTTCCGAGGCGAGCTCACACAACTTCCATCTCATGGAACTGGGACTTCATAATTCTGGTGCAGAACGGCACAGTGGCACAGTGGTTGGCACTGCTGCCTCACAGCACCAGGGAACCAGGTTCAATTCCCGGTTTGGGTCACTGTCCGTGTGGAGTTTGTACATTCTCCCCTTGTCGGCGTGGGTTTCCTCCGGGTGCTCCGGTTTCCTCCCACGGTCCAAAGATGTGTGGGTTAGGCTGATTGGCCGTGCTAAATTGTCCCTTCGTGTCCCAGGATGTGTAGGTTAGAGGGATTAGTGAGGTAAATATGTGGGGTTGTGGGATAGGGCCGAGGTGGGATTGTTGTGCAGACTCGATGGGTCAAATGGCCTCCTTCTGCTCTGTAGGGATTCTATAACTCTCCGTGAAGCAGGCTGACAGTCTGGGGCAATACGGAGGGAATGCTGCATTGTCAGAGGTGCCATCTCTCAGGGTGAATTGAGGCATCACCGGCTTGTTCAGGCAGACTTTAAAGAGAAAAATACACAACTCAATGGAAAGCAGGGAGTTGTGAAGGGAGATTTTTTTTTCCCCAATGGACAATATTTCAGTGCACCATTTAAGGTTCACTATATCATTCACTTAAAGTAATTCACATAGAAACATAGAAACTAGAAGCAGGAGTAGGCCATTCAGCCCTTCGAGTCTGTTCTGCCTTTCATTTTGACCATGGCTGATCATCAAATTCAATATCCTGATCCCCGCCTTCCCCCCATATCCCTTGACACCTTCAGCCCCAAGAGCTATATCTCATTTCTTCTTGAAATCAAACAACATTTTGGCCTCATCTACTTTCTGTGGTAGTGAATTCCACACATTCTGGGTGAGCTTTAAAGCTATTCATAATCGGGTAGACTACACCAACATGCCTGGTGTACAATAGGAGCCCTTTAAGGCCTGGAGGATATGGTGGCACAGTGGTTAGCTCTGCTGCCTCACAGCTCCAGGGACCTGGGTTTGATTCCCAGCTTGGGTCACTGTCTGTGTGGAGTTTGCACATGCTTCCTGTGTCTGCGTGGGTTTCCTCCGATGCTCCGCTTTCCTCCCACAGTCTGAAAGGCGTGTTGGTTAGGGTGCATTGACCCGAACAGACACCGGATTGTGGTGACTAGGGGATTTTCACAGTAACTTCATTGCAGTGTTAATGTAAGCATACTAATAAATAAACTTTAACTTTAAAACTTTATAATGTATCATCCACAACCTATTGGTTATGGAGGGCTGATTTCTGTTCTATATTCCCACTATGCCCATTCACGGTTAGCTAATTTCCCGTGGCTTTGAGGTGTTGGGGGAAGGCGGGGATCAGGATATTGACTTTGTAACTGCAATGTTCTATGTTTCCAGTTGACCCTGATTCAGCTCATTTCTAGGAGCCATCTGTCCAATAAACCCAATCTTGATCCTCAAGAGCTTTAATGCTGGATTCGGACTTTCCCATTCTCTTTTTCAACTGGCGAGTCCAGTTGGGTTTCTGGTCAATGGTAATCCCCAGGATGTGAGGGATTCAATGATGGTAACGCCATTGAGTGCCAAGGGGAGATGATTAGATCCTGTCTTGTTGGTGATGGTCATTGCCTGGCACTTGTGTGGCGTGAATGTTACTTGCCACTTGTCAGCCCAAGCCTGGATATTATCCAGGTCTTGCTGCATTTGCACATGGACTGCTTCACTATCTGAGGAGTAGATACTGATCATTCAGCAGCCGGGTTTGGACCTACCCCTTCAACATGATATCATAGGACCAGCCCCTTAACTATTTTTTTCCTATGTGTCTGAAAATATGACAGGAGAGACCAGCAAGGCAGCTGGAGGGCTGTCCTCCATTTTATCCACCAGAGACAATAGAAAATAAAAGTGAGAAAATCCCACCTACTATCTCTATGATCTCCTCCACCCCTACAACCTTCCAACATTTCCTCACTCCGACAATTCTGACACGTGGATCATCCCACTTTCCTTCCCTCCACCATTGGCGGCTGTGCTTTCAGTTTCCTGGACTGTACGTAAACTCTGGAATTTCCTCCCTAAACCTCTCCGCTTCTCTCTCCTTTAAAATGTTCGTTAAAACCGACCTCTTTGGCCGAGCTATTGGCCCCCAATGCAAACGTGTTATCCTGTACCAGATTATTGGCTGAGGGAGTGAGATAGTTATCGCCCAGTGTTCTTGGTTCCAGTCAATATCCAGTGAGTCATGTTCAAAACGTATGATTGTAAGACGCCTCCACTTATCAAATACTGACAACATCCACAAACTGACTGGACACAAACTTGAAGAATGAGCAATGATATCAAAGGAGGGAAAAAAATCAGATGCCAAAAATCTGAAAGTTATGAGAAATATTGAAAATACAGCAAGTCCATGACCATCCATGCAGGCAAAGCACAAGGTGGCACCTTGGGTTAGATTCTCTCCACCTGAACTAAGAATTCAACTAAACATTCTAGACCCAACCAGTCATTTCGATTCAGAGATGCTGAGAGATCCATCCTTTATTAAGATTAAGTTTATTTATTAGTGTCACAAGTAGGCTCACATTAACAGTGCAATGAAGTTACTGTGAACATCCCCTGGTCGCCACATCCAGCGCCTGTTCGGGTACACTGAGGGAGAATTTAGCATGGCCAATGCACCCTAACCCGCACATCTTTCGGACTGTGGGAGGAAACCGGAGCACCCAGAGGAAACCCATGCAGACATGGGGAGAACGTACAGACTCCGCACAGACAGTGACCCAAGCCGGGAATCGAACCTGGGTCCCTGGCGCTGAGAGGCAGCAGTGCTAACTACTGTGTCACCAAATATTTCTAGTATTTTCTGTTTTGTTGAGGTGAAGTTGATTTAATTGAAACTTGCCGGCTCTGAGGGCATCACCCACCGTAAGGATCATCTTTCACAGGGTTGAGAGGGGGGCAAGAGTTTCAAGTGCAAACTCAGATGACAACATTTGCAAAATATCTGGGCAAATCTCACTGGCAAGGATGTGTAAAATACAACTTTTTTTAGCCCCTTCCAATCACCCCACTTCAGGGCTTCTCTTGGGGAAGGGGCTAATTTCAGGACAAGATGAGAATTTTTCACAGGGCAGGGTCTGAGCACGCAGGGCTGATGACTGTGCCACCGAGCTCTAATTAGCACTTAACTCAGCAGTTCAGGAAAAAGCAACAGCAACTGCGATTGACTCCACATTAGCTAGCGGCTGGTCCAAATCTCTTGGGTCTTGCTTATCTTCCCCAAAGGACGACGCTTAAAGCCTGAGAAACGTTCTGGGTGAACTTTTAAACGGAGTTGTTTTCGAATAGTTCCCTTTTCACTGCCATCCTTGGACAGACCCAGCGTCACTGAGGCTGCACCAGGGAAAGATTGCTTGCCTCACTGTGTGTTTTGTGCAGCAAGCTGTTATCTCATGTCTCTCCTGTCTCCAAGCCTTTCCTGTTTAATAACATTTGCTGATTTTTCTGTACAGCTTCTTTCCCTTTTTACAAGCACCAGACGCTGCCATGGTGGAGATGAGCACTCTGGTGCCTCCAGTCCTCTCGCCATAGATTAGATATGGTGGCTGTCTGGTGACGCAGACGCTAATAGAAAGCCCCTCTGTCGCACGCAATCAGCTTAGCAAAACATCATTGGGAGTGAGTGGCTGGCTAATATAATTGGCCGCCAGTTTCCCTGCTTGATTAAATGTAAAGGTCCTTTATCTTGTACAAATTTAAAGAAGGAATTAAACAAGAACCGTGGCACACTTGACAGCTCATGGACGACACAAAGAGTAACTGGGCTACAAGCTCCAGAAGAATTCCAGCTTTGATTCAGATCGGCACTGAATAAGCTTACCGCTAAACTCCAATCGATCTCAGAGCCACCGGGTTATGTCTAGGGTGGCACGGTGGCACAGTGGCACGGTGGCACAGTGGCACGGTAGCACAGTGGTTAGCACTGCTGCTTCACAGCGCCAGGGACCTGGGTTCGATTCCTGGCTTGGGTCACTGTCTGTGTGGAGTTTGCACGTTCTCCTCGTGTCTGCGTGGGTTTCCTCCGGGTGCTCCGGTTTCCTCCCACAGTCTGAAAGACGTGCTGGTTAGGTGCATTGACCCAAACAGGTGCCGGAGTGTGGCGACTAGGGGAATTTCACAGTAACTTCATTGCAGTGTTAATGTGAGCCTTACTTGTGACTAATAAATAAACTAATAAAAGAGTCGCTAAACTCTTGTTGATCTCAGAGCTACGGGTTATGTCAAGTTGCTTGCTGAGTGCAAATTGGCTGCCCCGTTTCTTACAGTGGTGACAGCGGTAGAAGTGCATCCTGGACTAGAAAAGGCTTTAGGACATTTCTGAGGTGTTGAAAGGAGCTATAGCGTCGCTGCCTCACAGCGCCAGGGATCCGGGTTCGATTCCCGGCTTGGGTCACTGTCTGTGTGGAGTTTGCACATTCTCCCCGTGTCTGCGTGGGTTTCCTCCAGTGCTCCGGTTTCCTCCCACACTCCAAAGATGTGCAGGTTAGGTGGATTGGCCGTGCTAAATTGCCCCTTCATGCCGGGGGATTGGCAGGGTAATTACATGGAGTTACGGGGATAGGGCCTGGGCAGGATTGTTGTCAGTGCAGGCTCAATGGGCCAAATGGCCTCCTTCTGCACTGTAGGGATTCTATGATTCTATTCTTCCCTGTGAAATACAAGACCTCAGCGCTTTGAGAAGGCAGCTTGTCACCACCTTCTCAAAGGCATCAAGGAATGGAGAATAAATGCTGACCTTTCCGATGTGTCCATCATGCCCCTCATGACCTAGTAGCCTGCCCACACCACTGAGGCTCACACCAGTCACTTTAGTGATGAATCCAAGGCCACTTGGCACCTATAGAACAATACTCCAAGAAAGATGGAAATGAATGAGATGAATAAGGCAGAACTTTGGAACATAGAAGTAGGAGTAGGCCATTCGGCCCCTCAAGACTGCTGTGCCACTTAACCAAATCTTTGCTGATTTTCCACCTCAATGTCATTTTCTCCACAATATACCCACATCCCTTTAATATCTAAAAATCTAAAAGCCTTGGATATACTCAATGACAGCCTTCAAAGCTCTAGGGTAGAGAATTCCAAAGATTCCTCACTCTCTAAGTAAAGGAACAGTCGGTCATCTCAGTCCCAAATTACCCATCCCTTATTCTGAGACCATGCCCCCTAGTTCCAGACACCCCAGCCATGGGAAACACCCTCCCTGCATGTTCCCTGTCAAGCTCTGTAAGAATTCTGTACGTTTCAATGAGATCACCTCTCATTCTTCTAAATTCTAGAGAATACAGGTCGAGTCTCCTCCATCTCTCTTCAAAAGACAATTCCACCATCCCCGAAATCAGACATAGCACTCTCTCTATGGCAAGTCTATCTTTCCTTAGGTAAGAAAAACTGCACACAATGCTCCATGTATGCTCTGCTGCCTCACAGCACCAGGGACCTGGGTTCAATTCCTGGCTTGGGTCACTGTCTGTGTGGAGTCTGCACATTCTCCCCATGTCTGCTTGGGTTTCCTCCGGGTGCTCCGGTTTCCTCACACAGTCCAAAGGTGTGTGGGTTAAGTGGATTGGCCATGTTAAATTGCCCCTTAGTATCAGGGAGGACTAGCTAAAGTAAATGCATGGGGTTATGGGGTAGGGCCTAGGTGGGATTGTGGTTGATGCAGACTCAATGGGCTGAATGGCCTCCTTCTGCACTGTAGGGATTCTATGATTCTATGATACCTATGGAGCCACACACCTGATGAAGGAACAGCACTCCGAAAGCTTGTGATTCCAAATAAACCTGTTGGACTTTAATCTGGTGTTGTGAGACTTCTTACTGTGCCCACCCCAGTCCAATGCCAGCATCTCCACATCATTTCAGAGGGCAGTTGAGAGTCAACCACATTGCTGTGGCTCTGGAGTCACATGTTGGCCAGACCAGGTAAGGACGGCAGATTTCCTTCTCTAAAGAACATGAGTGAACCCGATGGGTTTTTTCAGCAATCAATAATGGTTTGATGGAGGATGTCCTGGCAGTTTTGAATAAACTGAAGGTCGATAAGTCCCCTGGGCCTGATGAAATATATCCTAGGATTCTTTGGGAGGCAAGGGATGAGATTGCAGAGCCTTTGGCTTTGATCTTTGGGTCCTCGCTGTCCACGGGGATAGTGCCAGAGGACTGGAGAATGGCGAATGTTGTTCCTCTGTTTAAGAAAGGGAATAGAAATGACCCTGGTAATTATAGACCGGTTAGTCTTACTTCGGTGGTTGGTAAATTGATGGAAAAGGTCCTTAGGGATGGGATTTACGACCATTTAGAAAGATGCGGATTAATCCGGGATAGTCAGCACGGATTTGTGAAGGGCAAGTCGTGCCGCACAAATTTGATTGAATTTTTTGAGGAGGTAACTAAGTGTGTTGATGAAGGTAGGGCAGTTGATGTCATATACATGGATTTTAGTAAGGCGTTTGATAAGGTCCCCCATGGTCGGCTTATGATGAAAGTGAGGAGGTGTGGGATAGAGGGAAAGTTGGCCGATTGGATAGGTAACTGGCTGTCTGATCGAAGACAGAGGTGGTGGTGGATGGAACATTTTCGGATTGGAGGCAGGTTGCTAGCGGAGTGCCGCAGGGATCAGTGCTTGGTCCTCTGCTCTTTGTGATTTTTATTAATGACTTAGAGGAGGGGGCTGAAGGGTGGATCAGTAAATTTGCTGATGACACCAAGATTGGTGGAGTAGTGGATGAGGTGGAGGGCTGTTGTAGGCTGCAAAGAGACATAGATAGGATGCAAAGCTGGGCTGAAAAATGGCAAATGGAGTTTAACCCTGATAAATGTGAGGTGATTCATTTTGGTCGGACAAATTTAAATGTGGATTACAGGGTCAAAGGTAGGGTTCTGAAGACTGTGGAGGAAAGAGAGATCTTGGGGTTCATATCCACAGATCTCTGAAGGTTGTCACTCAAGTGGATAGAGCTGTGAAGAAGGCCTATGGTGTGTTAGCTTTTATTAACAGGGGGTTGGAGTTTAAGAGCCGTGGGGTTATGCTGCAACTGTACAGGACCTTGGTGAGACCACATTTGGAATATTGTGTGCAGTTCTGGTCACCTCACTATAAGAAGGATGTGGAAGCACTGGAAAGAGTGCAGAGGAGATTTACCAGGATGCTGCCTGGTTTGGAGGGTAGGTCTTATGAGGAAAGGTTGAAGGAGCTAGGGCTATTCTCTCTGGAGCGGAGGAGGCTGAGGGGAGACTTAATAGAGGTTTATAAAATGATGAAGGGGATAGATAGAGTGAACGTTCAAAGACTATTTCCTCGGGTGGATGGAGCTATTACAAGGGGGCATAACTATAGGGTTCGTGGTGGGAGATATAGGAAGGATATCAGAGGTAGGTTCTTTACGCAGAGAGTGGTTGGGGTGTGGAATGGACTGCCTTCAGTGATAGTGGAGTCAGACACTTTAGAATCATTTAAGCGGTTATTGGATAGGCACATGGAGCACACCAGGATGATAGGGAGTGGGATAGCTTGATCTTGGTTTCAGATAAAGCTCGGCACAACATCGTGGGCCGAAGAGCCTGTTCTGTGCTGTACTGTTCTATGTTCTATGATGGTCGTGAGTAGATTCTTAATTCCAGATATTTTTAACTGAATTCTAATTTCACCATCTGTTGTGATGGGAATCGAACCACAGGTCCCCAGAACACTAGCTGAGTTTCTGGATGAATAGCTTAGTGATAATACCACTAGGTCATCGCCACCTCATAGCACCAATCCTTCACTGTTGCTGAGTCGAAATCCTGGAACTCCCTCCCTAACAGCACTGTGGGTGCACCTACACCACAGGGACTGCAGCGGTTCAAGAAGGCGGCTCACCCACCACCTTCCCAAGGGCAATTAGGGATGGGTAACAAATGCTGGCCTAGCCAGCGACGCTCACATCCCTTGAATGAATAAAACTTGGCCAAGGCACTGGAGGATAGCCAGTCTTTGTGAAACTGTCTCTTAGCAGTGTCCCTGAACGGAGAAAATTAAAGGGGAAAGCAATCTGTAAAAGCAATAACGCCCACACACCTCACGCACAGATAATTGTGTCATTCTGCTTCCAGATATTTATCAGCAAGGAGAACAACGTAACTGAGCAGACCAGGATTTCTGATCCAAGATATAGGAACATGGCTGCTTCCAATTATGCTAAATAAAGCAAGACATGGAATACTGGAAAAAATATAGACTTAATATTATCAATAATTGTCACTGCGTTATGCTCCTAGTTTGGATCTGGAACACTCCATTGACAACAAAGCATTGCCGCTGTCTGTGACCCTTCACCCTCAAAGAGGCGAAACGTCCACTCCTGACATTGCGATTCTCTGCTCTGTCTGTGCCTCCGTGTTTAATGTTCCCTGGAAGTTTTCCTTGCTTCTCCCTTATTCAAGTCCTACCACACTCTGGGTTCTGCCAATTCTGACCCGCTGCTTAAAAAGAAAAAGAAATTGGGGCAGGATCGGGCTGTACAGCCCCTTGGGTTTGCTATGATACTTAACAAAATTACATCTGAGCTTCCACTTTCCCGCCCTGTCGCCATGTCCCTTCATTCCCTCATGCAACCAAATGTCATCGCCACATCATTGCGGGTTGTGCCTTCAGACTCTTTCACCAGAATCTCCAACATCTCCATCCTTAGTCTCTCCACCTCTCTCTCCTCCTTTAAGATCCTACTTTTAACTTCCAGCTTTTGGTCACCTGTCCTAATGTTTCCTGATTTGCCTCATAGCATCTTGGGAATTCTTACTATGTTAAAGGTGCTATGTAAATGCAAGTTGTTGTTGTTCTTGTTTAAGCTCCAACTATCTAATCTTCCTAAATCTTTACTTCACTGACATAGAATCCCTACAGCGGAGAAGGAGGCCATTCGGTCTATCGGGTCTGTACCAATTCTCCAATGAAGCATCCCACCCCAGCCCTATCCCTATAACCCCACATTATTACCCCACTATTCCCCTAAACAAGGGGCAATTCACCACGGCCAATCCACCTAACCCGCACATCTTTGGACTGTGGGAGGAAACCGTTGCACCTGAAGGAAACCCATGCAGACACGGGGAGAACATGCAAACACCACACAGTCACCCAAGCCGGGAATCGAACCCGAGTCCCTGGTGTTGTGAGGCAGTAGTGCTAACCACTGTACCACTGTGCCACCCATAGCTGGTCTCACCTCACCATCTCCTATTCTAGTTTGTTCATTCCCAGTGCACTGAAGCTGGAAGTCCTCCCAATCCTCAGACTTCCTTCCCTCCTGCAGTCGCTGGATTCCTGGAGGAAAGCCTCAATGTACAGACTGAACTCAGCACATAACAAGGACAGTGAGATTGGTCAGGCTGGACACGCACAGGCAGATCTCCTGAAATGGTCTCGAGGTTTGCCCAAGTAGATCACTCAGGAGAGGTAGGAACTGAAAGTGATGAGTTATGCGGTGAGGTAGCACCAATGGCTTAGCGAGGGTTGGAATTATGTGTGGGCCTCAACTCACGAGCAACTCAATCCTATCTTCTTCTTCATCTTTTTGTTTCGCCGGTTTTATTTGAGGTCCCCACACTGCTGGCTGATCATCCTTCTCCATCTCCTCCTTGTCCCTCACTCATTCCTTTTCCAATCCCATTCTCTCGCCACCGTAAGTTTCCATCTGGGATCAGGCCTTCCTTTTCCCACTCTCCCTGGCGAATCCCATCTCCATCGCTCACCTCACCACATTTCCTGTCTCTCTCCTCAACAGATGACCATCAGGTCAATCTCTTCCCAGCTACTTTCTTCATTGCTTCCACCATCTTCTCTAACTCCCTGATGCGCTGGTCCCTGATTTTGTCCTTTCTCATTACACCAAGCATCCTTCTCAGCGTCTGCATCTCACTTGTATCCAGTCGTTGTTCCTCTCTCCAATACATAACAATGCTGGTTCCAAACTCTCTTATAGATGCATCCTTTCAGTTTCAGCGATCTGTTCTATCATATAACACCACCACACTTCTTCCAATTCATTGTCCTTGGGGTTACCATTGACCTGAATCTCAACTGGACTCGCCACATAAACACAGTGGCTACAAGAGCAGGTCAGAGGCTAGGAATACTGCCGTGGGTAACTTACCACCTGACTCCCCAAAACTTGCCCACCATCTACAAGGCACAAGTCAGGAGTGGGATGGAATATTCCCCACTTGCCTGGATGGACACAACTCCAACAACACTCAAGAAGCTCAACATCATCCAGGACAAAGCGACCTGCTTTGATTGGCACCACGTCCACAAACATCCACTCCCTCCACCACCGACGCCCAGTAGCAGCAGTGTATATTATCTACAAGATGCACTGCAGCAATTCACCAAAGATCCTTAGACAGCACCTTCCAAACCCACAACCATTTCCATGGTGGCACAGTGGTTAGCACTGCTGCCTCACAGCGCCAGGGATCCCGATTCAATTCCCGGCTTGGGTCACTATCTGTGTGGATTTGCACGTTCTCCCCATGTCTGCGTGGGTTTCCTCCAGGTGCTCCAGTTTCCTCCCACAGCCTGAAAGACGTGCTGGTTAGGTGCATTGACCCGAACAGGCGCCAGAGTGTGATAACTAGGGGAATTTCACAGTAACGTCATTGCAGCATTAATGTAAGCCTTACTTGTGACTAATGAATAACTTTAAACTTTAAAAGAAGGACATTGGCAGCAGATACATGAGAACACCACCACCTGCAAGTTCCCCTCCAAGCCACTCACCATCCTGACTTGGAAATATGTCGCCGTTCCTTCACAGTCGCTGGGTCAAAATCCTGGAATTCCCTCCCTAATGGCATTGTGGGTCAACCCACAGAACATGGACTGCAGCGATTCAAGAAGGCAGCTCACCACCACCTTCTCAAGGGCAACTAGGGATGGGCAGTAAATACTGGCCCAGCCAGCGACGCCCATGTCCCATGAATGAATAAAATGCAGACGGAGGATGGTGACACATTTTTGGGGGAGCTGAAACAGAGCAGGATGTTCTATAATCCTTCACGTTGACAGTGTCGAAGACCTTTGTGAGATCAAAAAGGTTATATATCCTTGATGCCCTTGGTTCCCTGTATTTCTCTTGTAGTTGTTATGCGATGAAGGTCTTGTCCATTGTTCCCCTTAGTGGGTGGACACCTGGGAAACCCTGGCCTCAGGACCACCCTAAGTGAAGGAAAAGCATCCGGGAAGAGCTGAACCCTTCATCACCTAGTGCAAGCTGAAGCTAAACGTCAACAGCGAAAGGAGCGGGTGGCAACCCGGGCGCCCCATCCACCCGTGCACCCCACCCACCCAGGGATCCCACCCACCTGGGCATCCCACCCACCCGGGCACCCCACCCACCCGGGCATCCCACCCACCCAGGCACCCCACCCACCTGGGCACCCCACCCACCCAGGCACCCCACCCACCCGGGCACCCCACCCACCTGGGCACCCCACCCACCCGGGCACCCCACCACCCAGTCACGCCACTCACCTGCTCCACCAACCATTTTTCAGTGTGGAATCAAATCACCCCCGACCCCGAGAGACTGCCTGAGGAGAAGGTTTTGTCCAATTACCCCAACTTAACGAAGGTGGTTAATTTCCATTTCTATTCTTGCGTCTCCTGCCACCACTGACCCCGGGAACTTGAAACTATTCACTTTCTCCAAGTCTTCACCCAGAATTTTCACACCTTCTTTCTGATCCTCTTCCCGAGACTCATTCTGATCTTTGATCCCCTGTCTCTCAGAGTGTTCCTGCAGTTTTCCACATCTCCAGCGAGCAGGTCATTCCTATTATCACATTTTCACCTTGTTTTTAAAAGCTATATCCCCCCCCCCCCCCCCCCCCGCCCCCCCACCCAACCGTCCCCCCTCCCCCCCCCCCCCCCTTGCCGCGTGGCAGCACAGTGGTTAGCACTGCTGCCTCCCAGTGTCAGGAACCCGGGTTTGACTCCCGGCTTGGGTCACTGTCTGTGCAGAATCTGCACATTCTCCCCGTGTCCGCGTGGATTTCCTCTGGGTGCTCCGGTTTCCTCTGAAAGACGTGCTGGTTAGGTGCGTTGGCCATGCTAAGTTCTCCCTCAGTGTAGTCGGACAGGCGCCGGGGTGTGACGACTAGGGGATTTTCACAGTAACTATTTCCTCGGGTGGATGGAGCTATTACAAGGGGGCATAACTATAGGGTTCGTGGTGGGAGATACAGGACGGATATCAGAGCTAGGTTCTTTACGCAGAGAGTGGTTGGGGTGTGGAATGGACTGCCTGCAGTGATAGTGGAGTCAGACACTTTAGAAACATTTAAGCGGTTATTGGATAGGCACATGGAGCACACCAGGATGATAGGGAGTGGGATAGCTTGATCTTGGTTTCAGATAAAGCTCAGCACAACATCGTGGGCCGAAGGGCCTGTTCTGTGCTGTACTGTCCTATGTTCTATGTTCTATGTTCATTGCAGTGTCAATGTAAGCCTACTTGTGACACTAATAAATGAACTAATAAATAAATGGGTAAGAGACAGCACAAGGAAGGCCAGGCTTGGTTCAGTCAGTTAATCCCACTCCCTGCCTTTGTGACATCGCTTTATAAATTCCTTCCCTTAAAGACATTTTTCCAATTCCCTTTTGGAAATTCCTGTTGAATGTTCCAGATCATAACCGTTCACTGTGTAAAAAATCTCTCCTTATCTCACCCTTGCTTTATTTGCCAATGACTTTAAGTCTGTGTACTCTGTCTCCCGAACTTCCTGCCAGCAAAGCTTTCTCTCCCGATTCGCTCAATCAAACCCCTCATGATTTTGAACAGCTCCATTAAATCTCCTTTTGACCAGCCCAGCTTCGCCAGCCTAACCCACACAAAGACCCTCACCCCGAGGGTCATTCCAGTAAACCTCCCGTCCGCTCTCTCCAAAGCCCTGACATTTTTCCCAGCTGTGTTTCCCAGAATTGGGTGCGGTACGCTGGCTGAGGCCTAACCAGCGATTAATAAGATTATTAATAATCTTGCGTTACGCCCGTACATTTCTGTGCAGTCAGTGGAAACATCTCCCGATCTGTGGACTAAAGCAAAACACTGCAGATGCTGGGAATCTGAAATAAAAACTGAAAATGCGGCAGACATTCCGCAGCCTAGGTCCTCCCCTTCCCCCCCCCCCCCGCCCCCTCCCCCCCGCAGAGAGAGGTACATGTAGGGCAGGATTGCCTCCCCATCCCAGAAAAAAAGAAAGGGCGGAATTCTCCTCCCGCCCAGAGTGAGTGACGCAGGGCGAGATACCTTCCTGCTCTCCCCCTCCACCCCAGAGGGAGAGACACAGGGCAGGATTCCCCTCTCCCCACCGCCCAGAGAGCCCTCCTCCCCCACCTCCCCCCCCCCCCCCCCCAGCCCCACCCCCACACACCACCACCCTGGCCTGCCATTGGCCGGTGGCAAGATCCTCCAGTCCCGCTGCAGTCAATGGCTTTTACGTTGTTCAGATCTCCACCAAAGGGGAACCCGCGGCAGGGTGGGGTGGTGGTGGGGTGGGGGGGGGGGGGGGGGGGGGGGGGGGATGGTGGGGGGGGGGGGGGGGATGGTGGGGGGGGGGGGGGATGGTGGGGCAGGGTGGAAACACCATCAATGGGACCAGAATATTCCGCCGGCAGGAATAGCCGGATAATTTTGGCCACAGTTAACATTTCAGGTCTGGAACCTCTCCTCAGGGTCCTCATGAACAGACAGGGCGACTGGGGTGAGGTCAGTTTGTGCTCAGAGTTTTTTGACCCGCCGTGTTGGAGTGCAGTGTGGGTTGGCTGCACGGGTTTCTAAAAACCGTCGCAATGGTTCTCTGTTTCTCTGTCGTAGAATGTCACTTCAAGGGGAGAATTCATCTTGCTGACGGAACCTTATATTGTTCTGTGGCACGTCAAACAATGAGCCAGTTAGAGGGTGGAATCGTTGTGAGTTATTTTTGCGTGCGTGGTGGTTTTGGGTAAGGGTAGGAGTTGTTATTGTGTGCTTTGTGTGCACCTTAGCTTGACTGTTTGATGGTCTGGTTGTTCAGGCAGACAGGCAGCGATAGTTCCCGGCCTGTGGGGAAGGGGAGCCAGAAACCCACTCATGATGGCAACATGACGAGCGACAACGATCCCAGCAGGACGTCCGAGACACTCCACCGGCTAAAGGCCCCAGCCATTGACTGTGCCGGTTGAATTCTGTCAGCGCTCAATGGTTCAGCAGCAGAATGGGCAGTCCAGGGCGAAAACAAGGTATACAGGCCCAGGATAAAGGCACAAGTTCATTTTGTTCACATCCAGTGTAGGGCAACAGGCGAATTGACATCATTCAAGTATATGGGACAAGCGCAGGAAAATGGGATTAGCTTGCCTTCAGTGGTAGATATTGTCGATAAGAAGTCTCACAACACCAGGTTAAAGTCCAACAGGTTTATTTGGCAGCACAAAGCTTTCGGAGCACTCAGTGAGACTTCTTACTGTGCTTACCCCAATCCGACGCCGGCATCTCCACATCATGATATTATCGGTGGAAACTTGATGGGCCGAAGGGCCTTTCTGCAGTGTACGATTCTATGGGTGGGATTTTCTGGCCGCACTCGCCCCAAGATTGGAAAATCCCGCCCGAGATCAACGGACCAGATCAGGACAACAGATTTCCGTCCCGAAAAGACGGTGAGCCAGTTGGGTTTTTTATGACCATCTGGTGGTTTTGTGATCATTATTAATGAGACGAGCTTTATAATCGTGATTTATAAAAGTACCTGCCCACTGTCCACAGCCCAAGGAGGCTTAGCCCACCGAAGCACTCTGACAGGAGAGTGGGTAAACGTGATTAGAACTCTTTTGCCGTGCGGAAGAGTAGAACATAACATGGACAGGTTTGGGCTGAATGGCCTCTTTCTGCATTGTAGCTTGTATGTAATGCTAGATCCACTTCTAAAATTCTGCAAACTCTGTTAAATTCTCTGGAAATTACTTTTCCTGTTTATAAACCTGTTTCATTTTCAGGGAGTGTGGCGCCTTGGTTGTTTTATTAACAGTTTAATGCCATTGCAACATGCGCACAGCAGGCTAAGACCATAAAACAAGAGCAGAAGTAGGTCATTCAGGGCATCAAGACTGCTCCACCACTCAATGTGATCATGACTGTTCTGATATGATAATCCTAAATTCCATTTTATAAGACCACAAGATGTTATGTTAGAATATTGTTTGTGTACTGAGTGAGGACAGAAATGTATTGCATTGCAAGGTGCCCCGTGAGTTTGGAAAGACTGATATCACTCATTTGACAGTGAATCTCCTGCCTATGTCTCTCACCACACCACAGAGAAGGTCAAAGTCGACAGCAGAGGAAGCGCAAAAAACAAAGGGACTAAAGAAATGTAACAGTCCATTGGGCATTCCCTTCATTCTTCCCCCTCACCCCTAGGGTGGCACGGTGGCACAATGGTTAGCACTGCTGCCTCACAGCGCCAGGGGACCCGGGTTAGATTCCCGGCTTGGGTCACTGTCTGTGCGGAGTCTGCACGTTCTCCTCGTGCCTGCGTGGGTTTCCTCCGGGTGCTCCGGTTTCCTCCCACAGTCCGAAAGATGCGCAGGTTAGGTGGATTGGCTGCGCTAAATTGCCCCTCAGCATCCAAAAATATCTAGCTTAGCCATGGTAAAGGTGTGGGGTTATGGAGATGGAGCGGGGAGAGAGGGCTTGGGTAAGATACTGGGTGGAATTTTCCCGTCCAGCCCGCCACTGGAAGCATAGCAGGCGGGGGCGGACCACGCAAAGGTTCGTTGACCTCGGGTGGGATTTTCCGGTCTTGGGGCGAACACAACCGGAAACTCTTGTCCACTGCGTCAGACAGCCAATGCAAATTCAATGGACCGAATGGCCTTTTGCCCCTCCCCCCACCTCACCCCGCTAGGGTTTCACCCATTTCCTGAAGGTTATGCCTCTCGCTGTGGGTAAATTGATGCCACGGATCTACCTTCGATTCGAAGTAAGTGCACAACCACACAGGAACAGCACAACCCATGTAGATTGTGCCCTCATTCTGATCGCCATCGGGGGCAAGAACCGTGGCTGATTTTGTTTCCCTTTCCCCAAAAGCTGGGATGTAGAGTTTATTGGAAGATGCGTCTTGCCTCACAACAGTGCAGACCGAGCACCGAACCCAAGTTGTTTGGCATTAAACACACAGAGAGCTAATGCATAAATTCCACATGGGCTGTGGGAGCTGGCTTTGAGTTGACACTAATGTGATTATTATAGAGTCACTGGCTTGTTTGCAGTACATATTTACTTGACTCTCTCAGTATAATTTTCGGAGATTAAAACTCAGAATCTTTGTTCCGAATCTTGGTGTCTCAATGTCTGCCATGGTATCAGCTGCCCAGAGCCAAGCGCCGTGGCGCCAAACTGCGGAATCTTTGACTGTAATCAGGAACACAGCGGCTCTAATGCAGCTTCAGAATGGATTCCGTTCCTCTTCCTGTGTTTTCTTTTTACCCATAAGCTTCCTTCCTCATTTTCTTCGAGACTTTCTCCCAGCTGACGTGAGTCTAAACATTTACTTACTTAAACTATAAACAATCATGAGCCAAGAGAAGGTCCAACGGTGCCGCCCCCCCACCCCCCCTCCCCGTCCTCCCCACCCACCACTGCTTCCCCCCCCCCCCCCCCCCCCCGCCCCCACTGCTCCTTCCCTGCTTCAATTCAGGATGTTGACAGACCAGCGAAGGGAATAAAACTTCAATTCCTCACGAGTTTATCCAAAACTATTGCCCTGCGCACAGAATAACATCGAGAGAGTGACTTAACACCTGAGATTATACACATGTTGTGATGCACTCTGTGTAGGATAGCTCGCTGCTATTTCTTGTTTAGAATCACACAATCCCTACAGTGCAGAAGAGGCCATTCGGCCCATCGAATCTGCACCGGCGCTCTGACCAAGTGTCTTACCCAGACCCTCCCCCTTGCTCCATCCCCGTAAACCCACACATTTACCATGGCTAGTCCATCAAACCTACACATCTTGGGACACTAAGGGGCAAATTAGCATGGCCAATCCACCTAACCTGCTCATCTTGCAACTGTGGGAGAAAACTGGAGCACCCAGAGGAAACCCACGAAGATATGTTGATTTGATTTGATTTATTATTGTTACATGTATTAGTATACAGTGAAAAGTATTGTTTCTTGCGCGCTATACAGAGCATACCGTTCATAGAGAAGGAAAGGAGACAGTGCAGAATGTAGTGTTACAGTCATAGCTAGGGTGTAGAGAAAGATCAACTTAGTGCGAGGTAGGTCCATTCAAAAGTCTGACGGCAGCAGGGAAGAAGCTGTTCTTGAGTCGGTCGGTACGCGACCTCAGACTTTTGTGTCTTTTTATCGACGGAAGAAAGTATGTCCGGGGTGCGTGGGGTCCTTAATTATGCTGGCTGCTTTTCCAAGGCGGCGGAAAGTGTAGATAGAGTCAATGGATGGGAGGTTGGTTTAAGTGACGGACTGGGCTACACGGGGAAAAGGTGCAAACTCCACACAGACAGTGACCCGAGGCCGGAATGGAACCCGGGTCCCTGGTGCTGTGAGGCAGCAGTGCGAACCACTGTGCCACCGTGCCACTGTGCCACTGTGCCACTGTGCCACTGTGCCACTAATGCATAATGAACAGGCAAGAAACAGCTGCTGCTGCCTGTGGAGCTGAAGAATCAATGGGCCAAATCTTCACTACGGCAGAGGCCGTCATGTTTCCACACACCCCCCGCCCCACCGCCCGCCCCCACCCCCCACAGAATAGAGATCAGAACTGTGGGAAACCATTTTTAAAGGTCAGTTACCTGTCTATTAGTGCCCAACTTGGAGCAAAAGCCTAGACCAGGGGAAGGAATGGATAGAGTTGACTTGTTTTATAAAATAAGCATTTTTCTGGTTTATTCCTCATGTCCCTTATTCTTCCCCTCTTAATTTTCCAGCCCTGATATCAGATAGCAAAACAAATAATTGATTTGCCGAGTCCGTATAGCATTGTGGATAGCCTTGCTGTTATGCTGCCTCTGTTTTTTGCCAACAAGATTTCAAGGACCTTCAGACAATGAAATATTCTCGTCAGCAGTCAATAAGATCACTACTAATCAGGAAGGGCCAGTTCACTTGTTTAAGTGATATCGATTGAGGGAAGGTGACTGTGCTACCTCGTTGCGGCACAGTAGCACAGTGGTTAGCACTGCTGCCTGACAGCGCCAGGGATCCGGGTTCAATTCCAGCCTCGGGTCACTGTCTGCGTGGAATTTGCACATTCTCCCCGTGTCTGCGTGGATTTTCTCCGGGTGCTCCGGTTTCTTCCTACACTCCAAAGCTGTGTAGATTGGCTGGATGGGCCATGCTAAATTGCCCCCTAGTGTCCAAAGATGTGCAGGTTAGATGGATTGGCCATGGTAAATTGCCCCTTAGTGTCCAAAGATGTGCAGGTTAGATGGATTGGCCATGGTAAATTGCCCCTTAGTGTCCAAAGATGTGAAGACTAGGTGGATTGGCCATGGTAAATTGCCCCTCAGGGTGGGATTTTATGGCTTCGCTGGTCCCGAAACTGTAAAATCCTGCCCGAGGTCAACAGACCTTCCCGTGGTCCGTCCCTCGCCCGCTCCGATTCCCGTGGCAGGTGGGGCGGTAAAGTTCAAGCCTTAATGCCCCAAGAGACGTAACATAGAAACAAGAAGCAGGAGGAGGCCATTCGGCCCTTTGAGCCTGCTCGCTCCACCATTCATTTTGATCGTGGCTGATCATCAAATTCAATATCCTGATCCCGCCTTCACCCCATATCCCTTGATCCTTTTAGTCTCAAGAGTTATAAAAACATAGAAATGTTAGATTGGATTAGCCAGGGGAATGTGTGGGGTTACGGGGATAGGGCAGGGGAGAGGGCCTGGGTAAGATGCTCTGTCAGAGAGCCAGTGCCGACTCGATGGGCCGAATGGCCTCTTCTGCACTATAGGGATTCTATGATCCTTCTGCTCTGCTTTGAGGCTCTACTTAAACCGGTGGAGAGGATTGAAGCTTAACTTCTAATTTTAGGGATGGCACTTCTGACAGCCTCCGTTACGTACTTCACACTTCTGGGAGTGAGACTCAAACTCACCAGTCCTCTGAGGCGGAGGCACAATGGAGCACAGAGGGTAATAAATGTTCTGGAGAGAAGCCAGGGATTGTCAAATGAATGTTCAGTAAAATGGCTGGAGTGTCATTGCAAAATGCTATCAGCAGAGAAACCTCCCGAGTAATTGCTTGGCAAATCTTGCCTCAGCCTGTCTATTATTTCACTCAATTATCTCCAAAATATGGGGAGAAGGTTACAGAGAACCTTTTTTGTTGTTCTCTAATAGGAACATGTGGCTGGTGGTTTGATCTATTTGTGTAGTCCCTCCGCCGCTCCTCGTTCAATCATGTTGCTCTTTGCTCATTTTTTGTCTCCTTCTCCATCTCCTTTGCTTTTTATTTATTCCTCTTGAAGTTTCATGCTCAGCATAGCGCCAGCAAGGAAAGACTTCACTGCGCCAGGTGAGTGGAATTTCCACTCCCCTTCTCTGCCAGTCAAAGTACGCCTCACCTTTGACCTGGGACCCAGTCCCTGGGTGGGGACACTCGAAGGAAACAGATGGGGGGGGCCGGTTGCGGACCCCCATGTGTGGCACAGCTAACAAAATCTCACTGACTGTCCTGTCTGGAGACGATACACATCTCTTTAACCTGTGCTTAACCCTCTCTCCACTCACATTGTCTGTACCTTTGAGACTTGATTACCTGTAAAGACTCGCATTCCAACCATTATTTTGTAAACTGAGTTTGTGTCTTTATATGCCCTGTCTGTGAACAGAACTCCCACTCACCTGATGAAAGAGCAGCGCTCCGAAAGCTTGTGGCTTGTGCTACCAAATAAACCTGTTGGGCTTTAACCTGGCGTTGTGAGATTTCTTACACAGCTAACAATGGCCAGAGTTAGCTCGGGAGCAGAGATAAATCACTGTGATGCGTTGCCAGAATGTCATTGGATCTCATAGCTCACAGGGAGCATTCAAGAAAAGCTTTTCAAATTCCCGTTCGCTACCTTGTCAATGCTGCCAGTTGCCAAGGTCAGAATTGCCCAAAGCAATGGATCAGCAGATGCCAGGAAGAGTCCATTGTGGAAGAAACAGCCACAGAATCTTAGAAGGAGGCCTTTCAGCCCATCATACCGGAACATAGGAAAGGTGAGAACCAATCAATCCAGCAACAAGGACATGAAACTAACCCTTTCCAGGTCACTAATTAGGCCCCTGACTCTTTGAAAGCGTTACCCATTTTGTTCCACTTCCATTCTTTTTATCCCCACAGTCCTGAAATTTCTGCTTTGCTATTATTAATCCAATTCCCTTTGGAAAGTTACTAACTGATGCGCTATCAATAAGGCGAAAGACTACTGGTGTGCCAATACAAGTGTAGGCTTTTATTCACAACAGAATCAGGAGCAGATCCCAACAACTAACCGACCTGGACTGAACAAGAGGGAGGAGACAGCCACCTTTATACTAGGTGCCGAGGGGAGGAACCAAACTGGAAGGGGATGTGTCCAGGTATGACAAACACACACAACGGTGGTCCATATAGGACAAAGGCACAACTGAGGTCCACCACACTAACTAATATGTTTCCACCACCCTTTCAGGCAACGTATTCCAGACCATCACTGTACACTGCGTAAAAACCTGCGTCCCATGGTTAACAACACTCTTAGCTGTTCAACACAACTAGCTGTTCTGTCTGGAGACAATACACATCTCTTTAACCTGTGTTGAATGCTCCCTCCACCCACATTGTCTGTACCTTTAAGACCTGGCTGGCTGTAGAGATTTGCATTCTAATTAGTATTCTGTAACTTGATTTCTGTGTCTGTGCACTGTTGGAGAACAGATATCCACTCCATCTGACGAAGGAGCTGTGCTCCGAAAGCTTATTGTATTTGTTACCAAATAAACCTGTTGGACTTTAACCTGGTGTTGTGAGACTTCTTACTGTATCAACACTCCTCCATGAACCACACAAGAACACAAGGGGGGGAATTTTCCCATCCCGCCCGCTACAATTCTCATGAGAATACACAGACCATGCAAAGATACTTTGACCTCGGGCGGGATTTTCTGGTTTTGGTGCGAGTGCGGCTGGAAGGTCCCCGTCCAAGAATTCAGAGTGGGAGTAGATTGTTTGGCCCCTGTAGATTGCTTCCAGTCACTGCCTGCGCGGAGTCTGCATGTTCTCCCCGTGTCTGCGTGGGTTTCCTCCAAGTACTCTGCTTTCCTCCCACAGTCTGAATGACGTGCTGGTTAGGTGCATTGGCCATGCTAAATTCTCCCTCATAGTACCCGAACAGGCGCCGGACTGTGGCACCTCGGGGATTTTCACAGTAACTTCACTGCATTGTCAATGAGAGCCTACTTGTGACACTAATAAAATAGACTAAATAAACTCAACTAGTAAACCCTGACATAGCTCCCTCAGGAATGTCAGCCTGCAGTACTCAAGTCTCCAGAGTGGGTCTGACCGTATGGCCTTCTGACTCGGAGGAGATGATGCCACTTACTGAACCTTGGCTGACTCCAGTCGTAACGGCCCTACCATTGTCCCAGCTGAGATCAATGGAGATACGTAATGACCCTCTTGGACCGAGCATTGCAGAGAGCGGGGCTGAGATGTCCCAGTTCAAGTGTGGGTTCAAAGTCATCAATAATTGCTACAGAATAGCTGTCAAATTTAGAAAGGCTGACAGTCGCAATTTGAATATTTATTTTAACTGAAGCTGTCAAAATGTTGTTGCACCTGAGAATCCATCACAGAGAAACCTCCTAAAGTCTAATCTTCCTGAGTTTGTGTGTGCCAGGAAGCAATAAATGACAATAAACAGCAATTTTCAGCTGTCTTCAGCGACTATCAGGTGAGTAGGCGATGTTCCAACACGGCAGGAAAACACAATAAAGATTATGGTAAATCTGATTGTACAAAGTCCCTGCGGGCGAATGAAGCAAAGCGAGGCTGCGTAATGCTCACAGGTGCAAATTCACAAACTGCTACTGTGGGAATGTGCTTTGCATCTGGCATCTCTGCAGCTCGCTTGTCCCCCATCCCCGAGAGCTATGGACCTGAGTTCCACTCTGGAAACCTGAACACTAAACATAGGCTGGAACTCTAGTGCAATACCCAGGGAGTGCAGCTGGTCCAGAGGTGCCAACTTATTGAGCCCTTGTCTACCCTCTCAGGTTGATGTTGAAAGTCCCCTGATACCTCCAGCATCCTGACCAATATTTATCCCTCAATCCGGCCCTTCAAGCTTGCTCCACCCTTCAACATGATCATGGCTGATCTTTCAAGGTCAATCTTATCAGAGTTTGTCAAAGTCACTGTCTCAGTCAGGAAAATAAAAAAGAGTGGGCGTTGATTACGTGTCAGGGACTCTTTGTGTCGGTAACAAGCTCTGCAGAGACCTGGCGACATCTTTAAAAAGTGACCCATTCAGAAATAAAAATAATAATAATCAGGTGATGAAGGAGCAGCGCTCTGAAAGCTTGTGGTACCAAATAAACCCGTTGGACTTTAACCTGGTGTTGTAAGGCATCTTACATTTCTCAAAGTGAACTCAAGAACACAGGAAAGGTGAGAACTAATCAATCCGGCAATCAGGGCATGAAACTAAACCTTTCCAGATCACTGCTTAGGCTCCAGTGGAAGCAATGTGGCTATAACTGGGGACCAGGCTTTAGGAAGGATGAGAGAATGTTGGGAGAGATTGCTGAGGAAATTTACTGGAATAGGAGCAGACACAGGGAACAACAATTATGTGGCTAGACTGGTGTAGATTGCCTTGTTCTTCTTAAGTGCCGAGGCAGTTAAGAGGAGATCGAATTGAGGTGTTCAAAATTATGAGGCGTTTTTATGGAGAAATCGTTTCCACATTTGATATGAGGTGAATTTTCTTTTCTCTCAGAGGGTGGTTAGTCTGTGGCATCCCCCTCCTGAGAGAACAGTTTTCTGAATAACTCATCCAGTTAACCCCAGAATCTTGCATTTCATATGATTTAGTAGTATACCCACCAGTGCCTCCCTTCGCCAACTGAACCTTTAGTCCTTTCTTAACATCAATCATGGCAAGTGAGTACTTCTGGGCAGGCTAAAATTTATTGCCCATCCCTAATTCCCCTTGAGAAGGTGATCTTCTTGAACCGCTGCAGTCCACGTGGTGTAGGTACACTCTCAGCGCGGTTAGGGAGTAAATTCCAGGATTTTGACGCAGTGATAGTGAAGGCACGGTGATATATTTCCAAGTCAGGAAGGCGCGTGGTTTGAAGGGAAACTTGGTGGTGTTTCTGCGTGCCCGATGCCCTGTCCTTCTCAGTGTTAGAGGACGTGAGTTTGGAACAAGCTGTTGAAGGAGCCTGGCACGTCGGTCCTGAGCCATTCTTTGTCCTGTTCTATGATACACAACTGAAGCGGGAGGCCGTTTACCAGACATGGGAGGTGGAAAATGCACACTACATTAAAAATTAAGAAAACAAGTATAGTGATGATTTAAAAGATGTGAAATATGCACAATGCAACAAATCATTAACACTTTCCACGCAGCAGGGATAATGAGTGCCATTGCGTTCCCAAGGTAAAACAAACAGAAGCGGACTCCAAACATCAAGATTAATTATTCATTTCCTGGAAGTCTAAATCTGCAACAAGAAGCCATTCTATTAATTACTGAGGGTTTTACAGGATTGTGACTGATAAATTAGACCTCACAGCCGGATTATTTGGACAACCCTTCCAACCAAACCAATTGTCACCTCAGGAACAAGCGAAAAATAGAACAAGTGATGACAAATAAATTAAATTTCACATCAGGAGTTGGTGCATAGAGGAAAATATGTATTTTGTGTTAAAAATCGTTAGGGATGTGTAAAGATAAAGGTAAAAATCACAATATGAATAGGCAAAGTCAACAAGGATTTATGAAAGGGGAGTTGTGAGAATACAAGTTTAAAGTTTATTTAATGGTGTCACAAGTCAGCTTACATTAACACTGCAATGAAGTTACTGTGAAAATCCCCTAGTCGCCGCACTCTGGCGCCTGTTTGGGTACACTGAGGGAGAATTTAGCATGGCCGATACACCTAACCAGCACGTCTTTCGGACGGTGGGGGGAAATCAGAGCACCCGGAGGAAACCCACGCAGACACGGGGAGAAGGTGCAGACTCTGCACACAGTGACCCCAGTCAGGAATTGAACCGGGGTCCCTGGCGCTGTGAGGCAGCAGTGCCAACCACTGTGCCACCGTGCCGCTCACAACCATAACTAGGGGGGATTAGTGACACAGTAAATTTGGGATTTTCAGAAGGCATTCAATAGGACGACGCACAAAAGATTGTTACATGGGATTGCTGGTAATATATTAGCATGGATTTAGGATTGTGTAAATGACAGTAAACAGTGACTGGCAATACATGGATGGTGTAGTGGAAATAGTGGAGTGCCACAACATTCAGTGCTGGGACCTCAGCTATTTACAATGACTTAGATAAAAAAAGAAAAGAACAATACAGCACCAGAACAGACCCTTCAGCCCATCAAGCCTGTGCCAATCCCTAATCCTTATTTAGACCCACTACTTATTGCCCAAACGCGTTTCTATCCTTCTGTTCGCCTCCCCATCATGTGTCTATCAAGACATGCCTTGAACGTTGCTAACATGCCAGCTTCCACTACCTCCACTGGCAGTGCGTTCCAGGTACCCACCACCCTGTGTGAAAAACTTTCCCCGCTCGTCTCCCCTAAACTTTCCCCCTCTCACCTTAAACCTGTGCCCTCTTGTGGTCAGCCCTTCCACCCCTGGGAAAAAGCCTCTGACTATCCACCCTGTAGATGCCTCTCATAATTTTGCAGACCTCTATCAGGTCTCCCCTCAGCCTCTGTCTTTCCAGTGAAAACAATCCCAGTTTATTCAACCTCTCCTCATAGTCAACACCCTCGAGACCAGGCAACATCCTGGTGAACCTTCTTCGCTCTCTCTCCAAAGCATCCACATCTGTCTAGTAGTGTGGTGACCAGAACTGCACACAATACTCCAAATGTGGCCCAACTAAAGGTGGCTGAGTCTCATAAATCCACAATAAAAAAAACAAAATACTGGAAATACTCAGCTGGTCTGTGAAGAGGAAAACAGTTCATGTTTCAGGTTGCTGACTTTTCACCGACAGCAGTTTGTTTCGGTAATGTTCGAGGGCTCACATTCTCAGAATAAGGGCTCAGCCATTTAGGATTGAGATGGGAAGCATTTCTTCCCTCAGACATTTGCGAAGCTTTGGAATTTTCTATCCAGAAGCCTTTGGACACCCAATGGCTGAGTATATTCAAGACAAAAATCAATGAATTTTTGGCACCAATCAAAGGACATGGAGACAGGGCAGGGAAGTGGAGTTAAGGTAGAAGATTAGTTACATTCACATTGAAGTGTGGGGCAGGATCGAGGAGCTCAATGACTAATAAGAACATAAGAACTAGGAGCAGGAGTAGGCCATCTGGCCCCTCGATCCTGCTCCGCCATTCAATAAGATCATGGCTTCACTTACCCGCCCGTTCACCATAACCCTTATTTCCTTTACTGTTCAAAAATTTATCTATCCTTGCCTTAAAAACATTCAATGAGGTAGCCTCAACTGCTTCACTGGGCAGGGAATTCCACAGATTCACAACCCTTTGTGTGAAGAAGTTCCTCCTCAACTCAGTCCTAAATCTGCTTCCCCTTATTTTGAGGCTATGCCCCCTAGTTCTAGTTTCGCCCGCCAGTGGAAATAACTTCCCTGCTTCTATCTTATCTATTCCCTTCATAATCTTATATGTTTCTATAAGATCTCCCCTCATTCTTCTGAATTCCAATGAGTATAGCCCCAGTCTACTCAGTCTCTCCTCATAAGCCAACCCTCTCAACTCCGGTTCTCAATAGGAAGACAGATTATTATTTGAATGGGTGTAAATTGAGAGAGGTGGATCCTCAATGAGAACTTGGTGTCCTTATGCATCAGCCGCTGAAAGCAAGTGCGCAGATACAGCAGACAGTAAAGAATGGTATGTTGGCCTTCATAGCGAGAGGATTTGAGTATAGGGATAAGGATATTTTGCTGTATTGGCACAGGGCGTTAGTAAGGCCACACCTGGAGTATTGTGTGCAGTTTTGGTGCCCTTATCTGAGGAAGGATGTCCTTGCTATAGAGGGAGTGCAGCGAAGGTTTACCAGGCTGATTCCTGGGATAGCAGGCCTGTCATATGAGGAGAGACTAAGTCGGTTAGGATTATATTCATTAGAGTTTAGAAGAGTGAAAGGGGAATCTCATAGAAACTTCTAAAATCCTAACATGATTAGACAGGGTGGATTCAGAAAGAATGTTCCCGATGGTGGAGGAGTCCAGAACTAGGGGTCATAGTTTGAGGATAAGAGGTAAACCTTTTAGAACTGAGTGAGGAGAAATTTCTTCACCCAGAGGGTGGGGAATGTGTGGAATTCACTACCACAGAAAGTAGTTGAGGCCAAAACATTGTCTGATTTCAAGAAGAAATTAGATATAGCTCTAAAGGGGCTAAATGGATCACGGGATATGATGGGAAGGGGGGATCAGGATATTGAATTGGATGATCAGCTATGATCAAGATGAGTGGCGGAGAAGGCTCGAAGGGCTGAACGGCTTCCTCCTTCTTCCAGTTTCTATGTTTCTTCTCTTCTGTTGATGTCAATGGATAACTAGATTCAGTCCAGAAGGGCCAGTAGTCTTTCTGGAACCTCATCCTGTCCAAAGATGTGCAGGCTATATTGGTTAGCCAGCCTCAATTGCCCCTCAGTGTCAGGGGGATTAGCAAAGTAAATGTGTGGGGTTATGGGTATAGGCCATATATATATATATGGGATTGTTGCCGGTACAGACTCGATGGGCCGAATGGCCTCTTTCTGAACTGAAGGGATTCTATGACTTCCCCTCCTCAAGGATTTGCAGTGGGTGCCAGCTGGCTGGTTAACTGCGATGACATTAAACACAATCCCATTCTCATCCAATCTCTATCTTTTCCCAAAAATATACTTTATTCCTGAAATTTGCTAAAGTACATGACATAACAATGTAGGGATATGGGGATAAGGCCTGGGTGGGATTGTGGTCGGTGCAGACTCGATGGACCGAATGGCCTCTTTCTGTACTGTAGGGTTTCTATGATTCTTTCTATGATTCTATGATAACTGTTAAACTCAAGATTATATAAAATGCAATGGGCGGCACGGTGGCACAGTGGATGGCGCTGCTGCCTCACAGCTCCAGGGACCCGGGTTCAATTCCAGCCTCGGGCCACTGTCTGTGTGGAGTTTGCACATTCTCCCCGTGTCTGCGTGGGTTTCCTCCGGGTGCTCCGGTTTCCCCCCACACTCCAAAGATGTGCGGGTTAGGTTGATTGGCCATGCTAAATTGCCCCTAGTGTCGAGGGATTAGCAGGGCAAATGTGTGGGGTTACGGGAATACGGCCTGGGTGGGATTGTTGCCGGTACAGACTCGATGGGCCGAATGGCCTTCTCCTGTACTGTAGGGATTCTATGATTCAATCCAGGTCAGTTTCTTTCAATACAGTATGTTGTGCCTCACTGCACTTACAACTATTCTGCAATTATATTTACAATATATGTTTTGTATCAAAACATATAGGGGTGAGGGGGAGGAGGGGTGGTGCGGGGTTGTTACACAGGTTCCAGGCCTTGTGTGTACGACCGAGGGAGAGCCTTAGATCTTGGTCTTTCACCATTGAGCCTTTGTAGCGGCTGTTCCAAGCTTTAGTGCATCTCTCCGAACATCATCCCGGACCTTGGAATGTGTTAGTCATTATTTTGGAATACTCTTTGCACTGCAAGACCAATCTGTTTCAGGAAGACCAAAGAGCGTCCAATATCCTCCTGGTTTTCCATCGCTGGTCACTCGGTAATGGTGAAGGAGCAAGTTTCCTGGATGATTGCTTCCTGCTCCCTAGTGAAGCCATATCATCATCAGGTGGTGGGTTAGAGTTTGGGCGACTGGATAAGACTCTGGAGATATGATTCAGTTCTAGTTTTAAATCCATACATTCTGAGATTGTGTTTCGATTTGGTACTTTGTTGTCATATTGCAGTTAAATTGCCAAGCTTGTGTAAGTTTGGGAAGGAGTGAAGGATAGTTGTTTAGCATTGTAAGAGTTTCTCTGCATTGTCGGGCTAGGAGTTGGGCGTTCAAACTGAAATATGACCACAATTGGCAGGAAGGTGTAATTATGGTGTAACAAATAAATATTGGCTGTCTCCATTTTAATTGTGAAGAAAGGAATGTATAGTGGAAGCAGATACAAAATGAGGGGTCATGAGTATACAGATATATTTATATTCACTACTGAATCAAATAAGGAACTCAAGAAAAACTTACTTATCCAGAGAGTGGTTAGAATGTGGAAGTGGCTATCGCAGGTACTAGTTGAGGTGGATAGCATAGATGTGTTTGAGGCGAATCTAGATAAGTAGATGAGGGAGAAGGAATGATAGCAAAGACATTGGTTGGACAGGACCTCATCCTGGTGACTGTGGAATTGGTCCACTGTTTTCCGTTGGAAAGGAGTGACGTAAACATGTGAGTAATAAAACCGAGGTAATCCCAACAGTATCTTCGCATGACATGCCTGAGTCATTGGGAATTAAACAGTGGGTTAGAGTTCCTGGCTCCACATCCAATTTTGGTACTGACCAGCTATGTCAGCTATGATATGATAATAATCTAATTATGAATTATGGAATGAAATATGCAGACGTCTAGTTTAAAGTTTATTTATTAGTGTCACGAGTAGGCTTACATTAACACTGCAATGAAATCATTGTTAAAATCCCCTAGTCGCCACACTCCAGCACCTGTTCAGGTACACTGAGGGAGAATTTAGCATGGACAATGCACCTACTTACATACGTATGCATACTTAGCATCTTCCGTATTACATGTTGTTTACAGCACAGAAACAGGCCATTCAGCCCAACTGGTCAAGGCCAGTGTTTATCCTCCACCCCAGCCTCCTCCCACCCTTCCTCATCTCATCCCATCAGCATATCCTTCCATTCCTTTCTCCTTCATGTGTTTGTCCAACTATCCCTTAATTGTATCTATAGTGTTCACCCCATGGCAGTGAGTTCCACATTCTAAAGTAAAGTTTATTTATTAGTCACAAGTAGGCTTACATTAACACTGCAATGAAGTTACTGTGAAAATCCCCTCGTCGCCACACTCCGGCGCCTGTTCAGGTACACTGAAGGAGAATTTATCATGACCAATGCACCTAACCTGCACAACTTTGGACTGTGGGAGGAAACTGGAACACCCAGAGGAAACCCACGCAGACACAGGGAGAACCTGCAAACTCCACACAGGCAGTGACCCAAGCTGGGAATCGAACCCGGGTCCCTAGCGCTGTGAGGCAGCAGTGCTAACAACTGTGCCACCATCACCTTCTGGGTAAAAACGTTTCTTCTGAATTCCTTATTGGATTTGTTTATGGACTCTGAAGGTGAGAGCAAGAAGGAGCCATGACCCACACATGTGTGCACCTTACCCAGGGACCCTTGTAGACCATAATACCATAAGACCTAGGAGCAGAATTAGCCACTCAGCCCATTGAGTCTGCTCCACCATTCAATCATGGCTGACATTTTTCTCATCCCCATTCTCCTGCCTTTTCCCCATAACCCCTGATCCCCTTATTAATCAAGAACCTATCTATCTCTGTCTTAAAGACACTCAATGACCTTGCCTCCACAGCCTTCTGCGGCAAAGAGTTCCACAGATTCACCACTCTCTGGCTGAAGAAATTCCTCTTCATCTCTGGACATCAGGTGAGTGCAGGAAAAGACAGTGTTGTGACTCCCTCCCTGGTTAGATAACTTTCATTGGTCACTGACTGGGGTCCCAATGAAGAACGGGTCCCTTTGTTGAGATAATGGAGGGTGGATGGAACCCAGGGAATAATTAATTCCCTCTGAACGGAACCGTGGTGGGTGTAAGGAATGGCTAATTGTTGAATAAACCCCCATCTCTTTTCACACAGATTACATTGCTTTTTCAAAAAAATGAGTGAATTTAGAACAAGTTACAACTGAATCCTTACAGTAATAAACTTGGTGAGAATCCCCCTTGTAAATCCTGCTAACATACGTCTCACTCCTTAAGAGCAAGATCTCCGTTCAACAAAAAAAAGGAGTTTTCTAGAACTACATCTATTTCCTAACAAGAGCAAACTGGTTTGTAAATGTGACGTGGATCATGTTGCCTTTCTGATCTACCTCTGAGCATCTTGGTAAAACATTACTGTCAAGAACCTGCCTGACCATGGCCTCATTGCAGGCTTCATTGAGGCAATTCACTTAGCCAATCATAGAGACCCACAGCACAGAAGAGGCCATTTAGCCCATCGTGCCTGTGATAGCTCTTTGAAAGAACTATTTTATTAGGCACACACACTCCCTCTGCTCTTTCCCAATAGGTCCGCAAATTTTTCCCCTTCAAGCATTTATCCAATTTTTTTTTGAGTTACTGTTGAAGCTGTTTCCACCGCTCTTTCAGGCAGTGCGTTCCAGAATCACAACAACTCGCTACGTAAAACTATTTCTCATCTCATAGAATCATAAAATCATACAGTGCAGAAAAGGCCCTTCAGCCCATCGAGTCTGCACTGACACACAGAGACACCTGATCTCCCACCTAATCCCATTTACCAGCACTTGGCCCATAGCCCTGAATGTTATGGTGTGTCAATTACTCATCCAGATACTTTTTAAAGGATGTGAGGCAACCCGCCTCTACCACCCTCCCAGGCAGCGCATTCCAGACCGTCACCACCCTCTGGGTAAAAAGGTTTTTCCTCACATCTCCCCTAAACCTCCTGCCCCTCACCTTGAACCTATGTCCCCTCATGGCTGACCCTAAGGTCAGCCTCCGCCTCCCTCTTTTCTTTGCCAATTTTCAATCTGATCCTTTGCCGTTGGAAGCAGCTCCGCCTTACTTACTGCACCCCAGAGCCTCCATCCACCCTCACTTCAACCTTCTCTGCTCTGAGGAGAACAGTCACAGCCTGGCAACTGAAGTCAATCCGGCTTTCATCTAACTTGTGATTTATAAAAGTTTACCATCACTCCTTTGCTTCTTTTCTGCCTTGATTTATAATGCCCAGGATAATGTGTGTTTTTTTTATTAGATAGTTCTCTCAATTTTTCCTACCACCACACAAGGATTTCCCTCCCCACCTCCTCCACTCCCCAAGTCTCTGTTTAGATTAAAGGGGCTGATTATGCTGTGTGTGTGGGGAGGGGTTCGTGTGTGTGGGTGAGTGGGTGTGTGTGTGTGTGTATATATGTATGTGGGGAAGGGTGTGTGTGGGGAAGGGTGTGTGTGTGTGGGTGGGGAAGGGGGGTGTGTGTGTGCGTGTGTGGGGAAGGGTGTGTGTGTGTGTGTGTGTGGGGAAGGGTGCGTGTGTGTGTGGGTGGGGAAGGGGGTGTGTGTGTGTGGGTGGGTGGGGAAGGGTGTGTGTGTGTGTGTGTGGGTGGGGAAGGGTGTGTGTGTGTGTGTGTGGGGAAGGGTGTGTGTGTGTGTGTGTGTGTGTGTGGGTGGGTGGGGAAGGGTGTGTGTGTGTGTGTGTGGGGAAGGGTGTGTGTGTGTGTGGGGAAGGGTGTGTGTGTGTGTGGGTGGGGAAGGGTGTGTGTGTGTGGGGAAGGGTGTGTGTGTGTGTGGGGAAGGGTGTGTGTGGGTGGGGAAGGGTGTGTGTGTGTGTGTGTGGGGAAGGGTGTGTGTGTGTGTGTGTGTGTGTGTGTGTGTGGGGAAGGGTGTGTGTGTGTGTGTGTGTGGGTGGGGAAGGGTGTGTGTGTGTGTATGGGTGTGTGTGTGTGTGTGTGGGGAAGGGTGTGTGTGTGTGTGTGTGTGGGGAAGGGTGTGTGTGTGTGTGTGTGTGTGTATGGGTGGGGAAGGGGGTGTGTGTGTGTGTGGGTGGGGAAGGGGGTGTGTGTGCGTGTGTGTGTGTGTGGGGAAGGGTGTGTGTGTGTGTGGGTGGGGAAGTGGGTGTGTGTGTGTATGGGTGTGTGTGTGTGTGTGTGTATGGGTGTGTGTGTGTGTGTGTGTGTGTGTGTGGGGGGGGGAGGAAAGGAGGACTGGAGGGAGGGGGCAGGGGGGCCGCAGAGCTTGCTACTGGTACATTCAGAGCCAAGCTAGCTCTTGTTATCTCCAGGGGCCTTCTCTGGATGCTTGGCTTGCCAGCACGGATCCGACTACCACTGGGGAAGTCTGAAGTACAGCGTCAGCCGCCCTGTTATGAGGCGTCTGCCATTTTCCTGTCAGGCTGATGAAGAGAAATGGTCCTGATGACAGCTTATGCTTTATTTTCTCGTCTGCTTTACCATCAGGGGAACGAGCAGCATTCTGAGGCTTTATTTGTTCTTTTTCCACTGGCTGATTAAGCATGCGTGCCTCGACAATCTGGACAGGCACTTTCACTGATATCCTTATCCACTCAAACAACAAAATGAATGGAATTGATCAGGAATACCAGACTGACGCCAGTGCCTTCAGCAGTGCTCATTGCAGATCTCACTGGCAAAACAGCAATGACTGGAAAGGCTTAATTCCTTTTATTCAAGTTGGTCAGCCTTGGGATTTATTTTTTTATTATTCGTTCAAGGGACATGGGCATCACTCCCCTTGAAAAGTGAGTGTCTCGCTCGGCTCAGAGGGCAATAGAGAGTCAAAGCACATTGCTGTGGCTCTGGAGTCGCATGTAGGCCAGACCGGGTAAGGACGGCAGATTTCCTTCCCTAAAGGACATTAGTGAACCAGATGGGTTTTTCTGACAATGGTTTCATTGGTCATCATTAGACTTTTAATTCCAGATATTTTTTAAATCAAATTCGAATCTCACTATCTGCCATAGCGGGATTCAAACCCGGTCCCCACTACATTAACTGAGTTTCTGGATTAATAGTCTAGCAGTAACGCCACTAGACCACTGCCTCCCCAGAGGCCTGAGCCTGTTGGTGCAATAAGTGAACGGCCCCACTGTGAACAAGTTGCTAAGGGGCAATTTTAACATAACTAACCCGGCAGGAATGCTACCAGATTGGTTGGTGTGATAACCCCCAGGATTGACATGGAGAATGTTTAATTGATCTCCCTGTGGGACTCTTGTAATACAAGTTCCCCTGGTAACAGGCAATTGCCTAACCAGGTGGAACTTGTATCCTGAGCCCTTGATACAGCAGACCCCTGAGCGGGTGCAGTGTTCTATCATCCCGGATGGGACTCATGTACAGGGTTGTGGTTTAACTTTTGCTTTGATGAATAAACGTTGTTCCTTTCCAGTTATCCTCCTGAGTTATTACAGGTGGTTTTGCATTCCATCTGTGGAGAGTTAAACCCAATAAGCTTTGTGACGGGTAAGTTAAGTTAAAATTGACCCCAATGGTGTGTTAATGAATGCTCGGGAATTGTACAGGGTGGAACCTCCTGTCCATGCTGGTGGAATAGATGCTACAATTTATCTCAAAGCATCTGGGCTTGAGAAACAAGGAGCTTAAAAACAATTTTCTTTATCCATTCGTGGGACATGGGCGTCGCTGGCTGCCTATTCTTAGTCACTCTTGGAACTGAGTGTCTCGCTCAGCCACTTCAGAGGGCAATGAAGAGTCAAAGCACATTGCTGTGGCCCTGGAGTCACATGTAGGCCAGACCAGGTAAGGATGGCAGATTTCCTTCCCTAAAGGACATTAGTGAACCAGATGGGTTTTTCAGACAATCGTTTCATGGTCATCAGTCGATTCTTAATTCCAGATATTTTTTATTGAATTCAAATTCCACCATTTGGCATGGCGGGATTCGAACCCAGGTCCCCAGAACGTTTGCTGAGTTTCTGGATTAATAGTCGAGTGATAATACTACAAGGCCATTGACTCCCGGGTTCTCACTCCTGATCGCTGTCCTATGACCCTGTGCACTTACTGTGGGAAAACATCCTCTGCTCCAGCTGTCCAGCAACAATTGCGCATCACAATATAGATCCCACCCCCAACCCAACACTAACCGATATCATCTGGTCTCCTGGGAGATGGAGGCAGGAAAAGCCCAGACCAACTTGGTGGGGAAAAAGATTGCAGGAACTCTGTCTGGGACATGTAAATGTGTGCACCCAAGCCACCTCCCTCTCCTCACGGCTTCTCGATGTGCTGGTTAGGTGGATTGGCCATGCTCAATTGCCCCTTAAAGTCCAAAAGAGGTTAGGGGGAATTAGGGGTTGCAGGGATCGGGAAAGCAGTGGTTGGATGCTGAGTCAGTGCAGGCTTGATGGGTCGAATGGCCTCCTTCTGCACGGTAGGGGCTCCATGGTTATTATCATGGCTGCTTGCAGGAGTCATTGTGTGCGAATTGATTGCTGCATTTTCTACACTACAACAAAGACCATCCTTCAATAGGATCGTCATTTACTTTGGGAAGTCCAGTGGTCCTTGCTCTGGTTTGGGACCAGTAGAAATGCTCACATCAGCGATGGGTGAGAGGGAATTTCATCCTGTGTCTGAGTTTCTGAATCCAAGCACAACAAGAAAGAGACTGACAGTCTAAACACTGCGTCATCCGGCATCCCAAAAATTGTCTTTCCATTATTCAGATTGTTTCTAAGGATGTTTATTATTTACAGATGGTGACTCTACATTTATCCGCTGCTATTTTCACTGGAGTAAACAGGCTATAGCATTCGAACCAAGTTCCGGATGCACTTGATATTTGTCAACAGGGATGTCCTGTTTATTCCGGTTCTAACTGGACCAGCACAAAAGGCTGAGCATTTTTAAGTCGTTTACAACATTAAGGACTGTCTTACCCATTCGCCTGAGAGAGAACATCACCCAGGAGGCAGCTCCATCGCCGAAAGTCTACTCTTCACAGTAGAAGACATCACGGTTGCAACTCCTCGATCTTGCCCGCGGCTGGGATTCTCCGGCCTCGCCCGCCGCTGGGATTCTCCTGTCCCGCTGCTGTGAATGGACTTTTGGCTGAGTGCCAAATACTCCATTCTCGCGATGGTGGGGCAAACAAGATCGGAGAATTCTGCCCTACATGTTCAGCCTAGAATCCTCCGCGATCTCTGCCCTCCTGAACCGTTGAGACATCCCCAGTATTCTTTTTTTTAATTTTTTACTCCATCCTTAAAGTTACAAAGCCAATGCTCAGAGTGGAGCGGCAAAACCAAATCTATCCCTCGCTTGCTCCAAAAAACAAACCCAAAATTCAATTGAATCCAATGGGTGGCAGGTATCCTCCTTTTGATTTGATTTGATTTGATTTGATTTAGATTAGAGTCATAGAGGTTTACAGCATGGAAACAGGCCCTTCGGCCCAACTTGTACATGCCACCCTTTTTTTTAACCACTGAGCTAGTCCCAATTGCCCGCATTTGGCCCATATCCCTCTATACCCACCTTACCCATGTAACTGTCTAAACGCTTTTTAAAAGACAAAATTGTACCCGCCTCTACTACTACCTCTGGCAGCTTGTTCCAGTCACTCACCACCCTCTGTGTGAAAAAATTGCCCCTCTGGACACTTTTGTATCTTTCCCTTCTCACCTTAAACCTTTGCCCTCTAGTTTTAGACTCCCCTACCTTTGGGAAAAGACATTCACTATCTAGCTGATCTGTGCCCATCATTATTTTATAGACCTCTATAAGATCAGCCTTCAGCTTCCTACACTCCAAGGAAAAAAGTCCCAGTCTATCCAGCCTCTCCTTATAACTCAAACCATTAAGTCCCAGTAGCATCCTAGTCAATCTTTTCTGCACTCTTTCTAGTTTAATAATGTCCTTCGATAATAGGGTGACCAGATTTGTGCACAGTATTCCAAGTGTGGCCTTACCAATGTCTTGTACAACTTCAACAAGATGTCCCAACTCCTGTATTCAATGTTTGATCTGATCTGATCTGATTTTGATTTGATTTGATTTATTATTGCCACATGTATTAACATACAGTGAAAAGCATTGTTTCTTGCGCGCGATGCAGACAAAGCATACCGTTCATAGAGAAGGAAATGAGAGAGTGCAGAATGTAGTGTTACAGTCACAGCCAGGGAGTCGAGAAAGATCAACTTAATGCAAAGTAAGTCCAGTCAAAAGAATGACAGCAGCAGGGAAGAAGCTGTTCTTGAATCGTTTGGTACGTGACCTCAGACTTTTGTATTTTTTTCCCAAAGGAAGAAGGTGGAAGAGAGAATGTCCGGGGTGCGTGGGGTCCTTGATTATGCTGGCTGCTTTGCCGAGGCAGTGGGAATTGTAGACAGAGTCAATGGATGGGAGGCTGGTTTGCGTGATGGATTGGGCTACATTCACGACCTTTTGTAGTTCCTTGCGGTCTTGGACAGAGCAGGAGACATACCGAGCTGTGATACAACCAGAAAGGATGCTTTCTGTCGTGCATCTGTAAAAGTTGGTGTAAAAGATACAGTGAAAAGTATTGCTTTTTGCGCGCTATCCATACAAATCCTATCATACATAGCGCACAAGAGTAGCCATGCTCCAGCGCCATCTTGAAACATGAATCTGATCAATCCACAGTGACAGCAGTGACACACCCCCATTCTCTATCCACTCCTTGTGTTGTGGGGACCGGCTGCAAGCATTTTAGGGCCTTGTGTCAAGGTCAGGTTTTGTGAATTAAAGGAACCTGACCAGCAGGGGAAAGAAATAAAGTTTAAAAATGAACTGCAGAAATAAAGACAGCAACCTGCGTAATGGACGGCTGCCCTATATTAACATAATTAATGAGAGACAGAGGGCGGAATTTTGCGGCCCGCCCACCACGGGAATCGTAGCAGGCAGGGCACGGACCACGCCAATGTCCATTGATCCCGGCTGGGATTTTCTGGCCTTAGTGCGAACGTGACCAGAAAATCCCGCCCAGAGAGTTTGACGGTGATTTATGGGGTTTGACGGTGTTTTATGGTGATTGGCAAACACACGGGATCCTTGGCTTCATAAATAGAGCCATTGGGAACAAAATCAGGAGAGTTATGCTGAACTTTCACTGGTACCTCAGTTACAACGCTGTTCATCACGCAAATCCAAACAGAAAAGGGTATCGTAGCCAAGCCTGATCTTATCCACCTTCCCTCCTGAGACGCGCAGAGAAAACTGGGAGGAGAGAATCAAAAAAGAACTCATAATTTGAAATTATTTGAAGTTTTACAAGCTGGGGGGTGGGTGGGGTGGTGGTGAGGGGGGGATGGATAATGAGACTATGGTCTAGAAATTGGTCTCGGTCCATTTTGGGCCTATTATAGGCAGCACGCTAGGAGTACCGGAGCCAGAAGCTCTAGGGCCAAGGCTCTGCCAAAATTAGGCCTCAGCAGCCATCGGAAGGTAGTTGGTGAAAGGAATGAGGAAGGAGCCTGGTGCAGCGGGGAAGAGGGAACCTGGACACCCAGGCCCAACACAAAATTCATCTCACCTAATTCTGACGAGTGTTCCCAGATCCTTTCAGGACTCGGGTTAGGCTGCATCACAGTCTGGCGACTCAGAGCCAGTTCCAATTCCACTCGAACCGACACATTTTATAGAAATATCAGAAATTGGCATCATTATTCTTATTAACATATTCAAAGGGCATGACGGAGGGTCATCCTGACTCGAAACATTGGCTCTGTTCTCTCTCCACGGACGCTGTCAGACCAGCTGAGGTTTTCCAGCATTTTCTATTTTTTTTCAAGGGGCCTATTGTTTCAGGTTGCCACGGATGCTGAACGTCACCTGCTCCAATATGGAGTTAGAAGTATTTCAGGCACCCCTGTGTTTTGCTCCAAACTCAATCTTGTTTGCTTCCATTTCCAACCTGGAAACACGTTTAATGAGATGCTTCTCCCTCTCTCGGCCTTTGTCTCTCTCTTTCTCGCGCTCTGTCTCATTCATTGTCTCGTTCTCTCTTTCTTTCAACACTACTCTGACGGAATCGCATTCTCTGTCCATATTTCTCCTTCCCTGACTCTGGCTCCGACTTTCCTTAGGTCTTTGTACTGTAAGTTCAGTGGAAAATCAGCGGAACACCAAGAAAAATGGCACAAATGGAAAATTTTAGCTGTAAACGCTTTTTCTCTGGGATTTTGATGATGATGGTGGTCGATTAGCATCATCGCTGCTTAAATCCCAATGTCTCTCCATCTCACACCCATTCTCTTTTTTTCTCTCTTCTCTCCTTCCATTTCTCCTGCTCCCTCTCCTCCCCACTCTCTTTTCTTTCTTTCTCCCCTCCTCTCTTCCTTTCGAGAATCACTGGGCAGGATTTTATTGCCTCGCTCGTCCCAAAACTGTGAAATCCCGCCCAAAGTCAACGGGCCTTCCCATGCTGCACCCCTCACCCACTCCGATTCCTGTGCCAGGTGGGCCGATAGAATTCTGGCCAAAGAATCCCAACAAGTGCAGAAGGCGGCCATTCGGCCCATTGAGCCCACACCGACAACAATCCCACCCAGGCCCGATCCCCATAACCCCACGTATTTAGCCAGCAAATCCTCTATGAATGGTATGTTTTGCCGGTATAATGCGCAAGAAACAATACTTTTCACTCGATCCCAATACATGTGACAATAATAAATCAAGTCAAAAAAAAAATCCCCCTGACGCTGAGGGGCAATTTACCCTAGCCAATCCACTTCACCTGCACATCTTTGGACTATGGGAGGAAACTGGAGCACCCGGAGGAAACCCAGGCAGATACGGGGAGAATGTACAAACTTCACACAATCGGTGACCCGAGGTCAGAATTGAACCCGGGTCCCTGGCGCTGTGAGGCAGCAGTGCTAACCACTTTCTTTCTTTCTCTCCCCTTCTCTCTTTCTCTTTTTCCCCTCTCTCTCTCTCTCCTTCCACTCACCCTCTTCCCCTCCCTCTATCTCCCCTTCTTTGTCCTTGACTTTCCAGCTATCTTTCTCACTCTCCCTCTTTCTCCGTCTCTCTTTCACTCTCTCTCACTGTCTCCCTCCCTTTTTCCTTCTTTCCAAATTTCTCCATCTTTGTTCTTCACTTTCCTCTCCCTCACTTTTCCTTTCCCCCATCACTTGCTTTTACTCTTTCTTCCTCCCTTTCCCACTCTTCTCTCTCTCTCTCTCTCTCTGTCTCTGTGTCTGTTTCCTCTTTCTTTCCCTCAGTTCTAGCAGGTCTTCTCAATAATATGATTGGGAAACAAAGTAAAAGGCACAGCAGAGGTCAGGCGATTGTTTGCTGCACCAATGATCCAGTAAGTATTAATTGCTTCACTGCACCACTTCAGCACGGACCTCCATTACAAAACCAGGAAAAAATACTGAGTCCTATCCTGTCCTTTGTAAGGCAAACAACACTCCCCTTACACGCGATATTATTTTAAATTTTACACAATGCTTCCTGTTGGCTGTCTACCTTTCCTGATCTGTTTATATTTCGTCCTTCCATTCCAATTTACCCCTCTCCTGAAGGCGCTGATTATAAAAGGCATAACGAGGAACTGTGCCCTTCTCTGATACCCATGGGCACAAGCTCTCTGGTGGGATTCCATCGGGATAGTGGGCGTGAATGAGAACCATGCTGTTTGCTGTCTCCGCCATAGTCCAGTGGCACTGAGAATTCCTCCGAGGTCAGATCGTTTGGCATCAGTTAATGCGACTAAACCCGCACAGCGTACCCTGTCCAGCCCAATGCCGCTCTTTAGAGAAATGTGAAGGCTTTAGACAGGGTGGAGAAAAGAATGACTAGAATGGTTTCCAGATGTGGAGATGCCAGCGTTGGACTGGGGTGGGCACAGTAAGAAGTCTCACAACGCCAGGTTAAAGTCCAACAGGTTTATTTGGAATCACGAGCTTTCGGAGCGCTGCTCCTTCCTCAGGTGAGTGTTCCAGAGATGGCAGAGTTCAGTGACATGGATCCATTGGTGGAACTGGGATTGTCCTCCTTGGAGAAGACAGGGTTAGGAGGAGATAAAAGCAAATTCCTGCAGACGCTGGAATCTGAAACAAAAACTGAAAAAGCTGGAAAGTCTCAGAAGCTCTGACTGTGGAGAGAGAATAGAGCCAACGTTTCGAGTCTGAATTACCCTTCATCAGGTTAGGAGAAGATTTGATCGAGGTGTTCAAAATCATGAGGGTAAATAGGGAGAAACGGTTCCCATTGGGGGGAGTGTCGTGGACCTGAGGGCACAGATTTCAAGTGATTGGCAAAAGAACCAAAGGAAAATAATTACAGAACTACAGGGAAAGGACAGGGGAGTGACAGCAGTTGAGTTGTTCTTGTAGAGAGCAAACATAGAGTGGCACAGTGGTTGCTCTGCTGCCTCACAGCGCCAGGGACCAAGATTTGATTCCGGCCTCAGGTGACTGTCCGTGTGGAGCCTGCACATTCTCCCCACATCTGCGTGGGTTTCCTCCGGGTGCTCCGGTTTCCTCCCACACTCCAAAGATGTGCAGGTTAGGTGGATTGGCCATGCTAAATTACCCCTCAGTATCCAAGGATGTGTAGGTTAGGTGGATCGGCATGGTAAATGGGGTTACGGGGTTAGGGCAAGGGGGGCGTCTGGGTAAGATGCTTTTTTGGAGAGTTAGTGTAGGTTCAATGGGCCGAATGGCCTCTTCTGCACTGTAGGGATCCAATGGTTCTAATCTATGTTTAGATGCAATGGGTCAAATGCCTTCCTTCTCTGCTGTAACCATCCTATGACTCCACATGCACAGAATACTGCAATTACCAACTCAGTCCTTGGGGAGCCAACAGGGCCATTTTGTTCCAGAATAGACAAATGCCTAATGGGAAACCTAACCTTGACTGCGACCATTACCCTCTGAGATCCCCTGCCATTTCGGGTTGACTGTTTAAAATTATACATGGCTCGCCTCTGGCCTGGCCTTCTCCTCATCCTTTTGGAAAATTCCCATTCTGCCGAATGTTATTTAAAAATCTGCAGAGTAACTTCCAGCTGAGACTAGGAAGTGGAGTGAGAGAAAGCAGAGTTGTAATATGATTTGGCTTTGTTTTGAGCTGTGCCGATTTCACTGCAGTACAAGGACAGGAAATGTGGAGCTGTTGCTCCAATTTGCTTGTGGGTGTTATTCAGTGGAAGCAGAGAGAGCAGTTGAAGGAATTTATTCCCGCTGAAAGTATCGTGCGTCGTTTCAAAGCCGGCACTTGCGTCAGTGCCTGTGATCCTCTTTTTTCTTTCACGATAAAATAATCTTTCAGTTCCTGAGGAGCCCCAAAACAAAGCCAAAATGTTTAACTTGCCATAGGATTGCCGTGAAGTTGCTTGGGCACATTGTGGGCGGCACAGTGGTTAGCACTGATGCCTTACAGCGCCAGGGACCCGGGTTCAATTCCGGCCTTGGGTCACTGTCTGTGTGGAGTTTGCACATTCTCCCCATGTCTGCGTGGGTTTCCTCCGGGTGCTCGGTTTCCTCCCACTATCCAAAGATATGCAGATTAGGTTGATTGGCCATGCTAAATTGACCCTAGTATCAGGGGATGATTAGGGTAAATGTATGGGGTTACGAGAATAGGGCCTGAGTGGGATTGTGGTCGGTGCAGACTCGATGGGCCGAATGGCCTCCTTCTGCACAGTAGGATTCTAAAATAAATATGCAGAGTTATGGGGATAGGGCCTGGTTGGGACTGTTGTCGGTGCAGACTCAATGGGCCAAATGGCTTCCATCTGCACTGTAGAAATTCTATGATTCTATGATATTGCAGGCAGGATCCAATTAGAGATATGGACCGGAATGTTATCGTCCTGCCCGCCACGGGAATCGGAGCAGGCGAGGGGTGGACATTGGAAAGGCCGTTGACGTCGGGCAAGATTTTATGGTTTTGGGATGAGCGAGGATGTAAAATCGGGCCTGTAAAGAGGGCAGTGGTTTACAAAGGTTACCCTCCCTGTGGCCAAACTTAATCCTGGTACCGTACTGAGTTGGCTCCTATCACGGATATGCTTCATTGGCCCTTTGCCAACCTCCAGAACCACAAAATTCAGAGGCGACAAACCAGCAAAGAACTGGGAGCAAGATTCCTTGGGCGTGGCCTTACCGGTCGTTCACGCCACGCTCCGCTGCAGTAAACACGGAGAACCTGGCGCCCAGCCAAATCTCTGTTCACTGCAGCAGGATGGGAAAATCCCATCAGAGTGAACAGCCCTAACATCCGGCCTTTACTTAGTGCACTTGACTTTTGCCAGACCTTGTGGGAAAGAATTTCACAGCCTTGGAACATCCCAAGGTGCATCAGAACCAATGAAATATTTCTGAATGAAACGTTCCTCAGCTATCTTTCAAAATGCCGTAACGAGGGGAAAACCGCATTCAGTTTGAGCACAGCAAGATCCCACAAACAGCAATGTGATCACGATCAGATAATCAATGTTTTCGCTGATGTTGATATGGAGGTAAGTATGGGCTGGGATATCGGGATGAACTGCCCCGCTCTTTCTCAAATTACTAATGTGGGATCATTGATACCCAGCCAAGAGGTCAGAGGTGACATCGGTCAAATACCTCATCAGAAGACAGCCTGTGACAGCAGTGCCGAGCTAAATCTTGTGCTTTTGTTGCTGGGACCTGCAACAGTTTGACTCATAGTCAAGGCTGGACAGTCTGAAGGAGTGCCGCATTGTCTGAGCTGCCATCTTTCAGGAGATATTACAACAGGGTCCTGTCAATTGATTCAGGAGGTTCAGAATGACCCTGTGGCACTATTTACAGAAGAACATGGCATTAGCCCTGTTCAACCTCCCAGATACCTCCCAGGTGGCACAGTGGCACAGTGGTTAGCACTGCTGCCTCACACAGCACCAGGGACCCAGGTTCGATTCCCGCCTTGGGTCACTGTGCGGAATCTGCACGTTCTGACCCGTGCCTGCGTGGGTTTCCTCCGGGTGCTCCGGTTTCCTCCCACAGCCCAAAAGACATGCCAGTTAGGTGCATTGGCCATGCTAAATTCTCCCTCAGTCTACCCGAACAGGTGCCGAGTGTGGCGACTAGGGGATTTTCACAGTAACGTCATTGCAGTGTTAATGTAAGCCTACTTATGACACTAATAAATAAACTTTAAACTTTAGGGAGGTTGTTTCCACTGGCGGGTGAAACTAGAACTCGAGGGCACTGCCTCAGAATAAGAGCAGATTTAGGTCTGAGTTGAGGAGGAACTTCTTCACCCAAAGGGTTGTGAATCAGTGGAATTCTCTGCCCAGTGAAGCAGTTGAGGCTACCTCATTGAATGTTTTTAAGGCAAGGATAGATACATTTTTGAACAGTAAAGGAATTAAGGTTATGGTGAGCGGGTGGGTAAGTGGAGCTGAGTCCATGAAAAGATCAGCCATGATCTTATTGAATGGCGGAGCAGGCTCGAGGGGCCAGACGACCTACTCCTGCTCCTAGTTCTTATGTTCCTATGTTCAACATTTATCCCTCAACCAAAATCACCAAACCCGATTAACTGGTCAATTATCTCGGTGTTTTTGTATGGGCTCTTACTGTGTACAAAATGTAGATTTTGGCTAATCGACAATTGCTATGCTTGGCTTTGCCATATGCAGACTACTTTGACATGTTTTTCTGAGGGATGTGCTGAGGTGCTATATAAATGCAAGTCGTCTTTTTTAGATGGTAAACACCATTCTCAGAGTGTTGAGGATGGTCGCACAGCTTGTTTTGGATTTGCTGTCAAAGGGTTTGTTTTTATACCATGGTTTCCATCTGTTGACTCTTGTCTGGCGATAAAAATGCTTGTTCCGGCGAATGTTCTCCACAGGCACATTGTCCACTCCAAACATCAGTGAAATTGCCAATGCAAATGAAGTTTAGGTTACTAACGGCAACCTCTAAAGCCTGATTTAAAATTTCTGTAAAGGCTAAACGTGTTTGTGGAGGGCAAACTCCAAATTAATTTCAGTGTTTGCAAACTTTTGACAGCGCACGATATCAGACTGTGGCTTAACCCTGCTCGAAACAGTGCGTCAGAAAGCCCTGATGATGGTTGCTCAGTGGGTAATATGTTAATCTCCGCCTTGGAAGGTTAGAAGTTCAATTCCAGTAATTTGAACGGGATGTCCTCAATGTACATCGTCAAATCACAGAATGGTTACAGTACACAAGGAGGCCATTTGGCCCATTGCGTCTGTGCTGACATTCTGCAAAAGTAACACAGCTGGTCCCACTCCCTGGAATCCTGCAGTTTTACTCCGACAATTCCTTTTCCAAAGCTCCGATAGAAGCTGCCTCCACCACACTCTGCAGGAAGTGCATTCCGGATCACTGTATATGAAGAACTTTTACTCACGCCGCCCCCTGGTCCTTTGGCCAATCGCCTCAAATCAGTGTCGGTTGGTTCTTGACATTTTTGTAAATTTGTTTATGGGATGTGGGCGTCGCCGGCTGGGCCGGCATTTATTGCCCACCCCTGAGGGCATTTAAGAGTCAACCACATTGCTGTGGCTCTGGAGTCACATGTAGGCCAGACCAGGTAAGGACGGCAGATTTCCTTCCCTAAAGGACATTAGTGAACCAGATGGGTTTTTCCGACAATCGACAATGGTTTCACGGTCATCAGTAGATTCTTAATTCCACATTTTTATTGAATTCAAATTTCACTACCTGCCGTGATGGGATTCGAACCCAGGTTCCCAGAGCATTTCCCTGGGTCTCTGGATTGCTAGTCCAGTGGCAATTCCACTGTGCCACCACCTCCCCTAATGGAAATTGATTCTATCTACTCCATCCAATCCAGATCACTCTTGAGTTCTGAATACCTACAACAATTCTTCTCTCAACCTTTCCTCCACTAAGGAGAACAGGCCCAGTTTTGCCAATCTGTCCATTGATCTGAAGTTCCTACTCCCTGCGATCAACCTCAACCTCCCCAAGGCCTCCATATACGCACAAGGAGCAGGAGTAGGCCATTCAGCCCTTTGAGCCAATTCCGCCATTCAATAAGACCAAGGCTTATCGGATAGTAACCTCAAATCCACATCCACATCTCGCCTACCCCCGTTAACCTATCATTGTCTTGCTTATCAGGATCTGCCTTAAAAATATTCAAAGACTGCTTCCACCACCTTTTTAGGAAGAGAATTCCAAAGACTTACAACCCTCTGAGTGAAAAAATGTCACTTTATCTCCATTTTAGATTGGCCACACCTTATATTCAAACAGCAACCCCTGGTTCTAGATTCTCCCACGAAAAGAGACATCCTCTCCACATCCACCGTGTAAATATCCGCAGGGAGTAATCAAGACACCTGCTACTCCTCTAAACTCCAGGCCCAGCCTGTCTGACCTTTCCTCATAAAATAACCCGCCCATTCCTGGTATTAGTCTAGTAAACCTTCTCTGAACTGCTTCCAATTCAGTTACATCCTTCCATAAATAAGGAGACCAATACTGTGCACAACACTCCAGATGTGGCCTCGCCAATGCCCTGAACAACTGAAGCATAACCTCCCTGCTTTTGTAATCAATTCCTCTCACAATAAATTATAACCATATATTAGCGTTCCCAATTACTTGCTGTACTTGACTACCAGTCTTTTGTGATTCATACACTAGGACACCCAGATCCCTCTGTACCTTCGAGCTCTACAATCTCTTACCATTTAAATGATATGCTTCTTTTTCATTCTTCTTGCTGAAATGGACAATTTCACATTTCCCACATTATATTCCAGATCTCTGCCCAATCACTTAACCTATCTGTATTTTTTTTTGCCTCCTTATGTCTACTTCGCAATTTACTTTCCTCGCTACGTTTGTGTTAGCAGCAAATTTGGCAATTATCCCTTCAATCTCTTCCTCCAAGTCATTTATATAAGCTGTAAACAATTGAGGTTCCAGCACTGATCCCTGTGGCACGCCACACGTTACATCTTGAAAAAGACGCATTTATGCCTACCCTCTGCTTCCTGTTCACTAACCAATCTTCAATCCATGCCCATTTGGGCAGCACGGCAGCACAGTGGTTAACACTGCTGCCTCACAGAGCCAGGGGTCCGGGTTCAATTCCAGCCTGGGGCGACTGTGCGAAGTCTACATGTTCTCCTCGAGTCTACGTGGGTTTCCTCCCGCATTCCAAAGGTTGCGTGGATGGCCCATGCTGGATTGCCCCTTAGTGTCCAAAGTTGTATAGATTAGGAGGGTTAACAGGGTAAATACATGGGAAGAGGGTCTCAACTGTTGGTGAGTTGGTGAAGACTCAATGGGCCGAATGGCCTCCTTCTGCACTTAGGGATTCTATGATTCTATGAATATGTTACCCCTACACCATGGGCTTTTATTTTCTGCAACAACCTTTGATGTGGCACTTTATCAAATGCCATCTGGAAATCTAAGTACAGCACATCCACTGGTTCCCCTTTATCTGCTGCACATGTGACTTCTTCAAAGGACTCCAATAAATTGGTTAAACCTGACTTCCCTTTCACTAAACCATGTTGACTCAGCCTGATTGCCTTGAATTTTTCCAAGTGCCCTGCTATAACGTCCTTAATAATAGGGCACGGTGGCACAGTGGTTGACACTACTACCTCACAGCACCAGGGACCCGAGTTCAATTCTGGTCTCAAGGTTACTGTCTGTGTGGAGTTTACACATTCTCCCCGTGTCTGTGTGGATTTCCTTTGGGTGCTCCAGTTTCCTCCCACACTCCAAAAATGCGCGGGTTAGGTTGATTGGCCATGCTAAATTGCCCCTTAATGTCTGGGGGATTAGCAGGGTAAATATGCAGAATTACAGGGATCGGGCTGGCTGGGATTGCTGTTGGCACAGGTTGAATAGCCACCTTCTGCACTGTAGGAATTCAATGATCAATAGCTTCTAACATTTTCCCTCTGGCAGATGTTAAGCTAAGTGGCCTGCAGTTTCCTGCTTTCTGTCTCCCTCCCTTTTCAAATACAGGAGTTACGTTTGCTATCTTCCAATCTAAGGAATTTTCTTTTAATCTAGGGAATCTTGGAAAATCAAAACCGAGACATCAACTATCTCACTGGTCATTTCCTTTTGGACCCTAGGACCTTTGGTGCAGGAGGACCCCTGTTCTTATCTTTGGAACCTGGGCCTGTGCTTTCAGATGTTGCCGAGGGGTGGCATGTCCATGAGGAACAGGAGGGGGCTGAGGATAGATCCGTGGTGGACACCAGAAGTAATGGTGTAGGGATGAGAAGGGGAGTCATGCAATTTTCTCTCTGGGTAGATAATAGTGGATCCAGGTGAGTCCATTCCAATCCAGATGGAGTGGCCTTAGAAGAGGGTGGTGTGGTTGACCATGTCAAAGGCTGCAAGATTGAATGGTAAGTACATGAGGGGGAAACTATAGAATGTCATTTGGCCTAATTGGTCCATGCCTGTTTATCCACATGAACCTCTTGAGCTCAACCTAGCCGTCAACCTCTGTCTCCCTGGCGTGTTTCTCTAATATCTCTTCAATAGTATCTAAATATTCTCAACCACTGCCTATGGGAGTGAGTTCCAACTGTCTGGGTAAAAGGCGTTTCGTCTGAACTCTGATTGGATTGATTAGCGAATGTTTATGGTCCCTAGCTCTGTCTCACCCACACGAGAAACTTCACTACATCGACCTAATTATAGCGTGAGAGAGAATTCAGCGAGTAATGTTGTCTCAGCGCTGCCTGTTCAGTAGCAGGGTCTACTGATGAACTGTATGACATCACCTGCTGTAGTCTGCATCCCTGGCTGCCTTGGTCTGGGTGGGGCTGTATGAGAAACAGCTGGTGTGGCAGTCCCAGTCCCCCTTGGCTCTGCACCTCCTCATCTTGCGCTTTCTTCCTAATGAGCTCCAGGCATTCCAACCATTGAACTTCCGTGTTCTCTTTCCCTTGCACAATCCAGTGTACGCAGTTCTCTGCCCACCTCCCTCCAGCCTGCTGTCAAAGTGCCCCAACACACGCAAATCTGCATCAACGATGACATCAACTTGATAAATTGTCCTGAAACTATACGCAAATCATACGATTGGATAGGTTCAGCCCTGCAAAGGAACTAAGTTAAATAGACCATCAGAATCATCTCACAATACATTAATGTACTGAGTGCATTGTGTGCTTTAATGACACTTGGCTCACCCAAGCTCACTTTGCGAATTCATTAATGTGGCTTTTAAGACATATAAGTGTTGGCCCATCACCCAGATTTCCCAATGAACATATACAAATTCCCTCTTTTTCTTTGGCATAAATGAAGGGAGGAGAATGATGGAAATATTGACAGAAATATTATTCAGTCTAGAGGTTGCCAACCCGCCTGGAGTTTCCAGGAGTTGAAGATTAATTTCTCGGACACTGCTGGGAGTAAATCACAGGGGCATTAAACAAACATTGTGCTTATTTTCATTTTCTTCGAATATTTTCATTTTGTTAATTGTAAAAATATTGGAGATGGGGAAGGGAAAGCTTGTTTCCCTGACAGCCAAAGTCAAATTGTTGGAACGACAGAGAGTCTACTCTCTTTCCAACTTGCCGTGGGGTAGGGAAGGGGTGCGCCCAAAGGATGGGCCAATGCCAAGGCTATGGGGGACAGGTTGGTTTGAGGTCAAAGGTCATATGTTGAAACCTTCAGGAAAACGCCCTAACCAGAGTTAGCAACACTAACACTAGTATCCTTGTCCTCGTTTCCAAAATACCCATGGGGTAAAGTCCAACATGGCTGGGTTTGCAAAACAGACATGTTACAGGAAAAGATTGAAACCTACAGGTGCCACAGTCCCCTTGATCTCCCTTTGCAGACTACAGAAGTAACACTATGAAAGCCTACACTAACTCACTCGTAAGCAAATATTATGTTGGCCTTTATTACAAGAGGATTTGAATACAGGAGGAAAGATGTCTTATTGCAATTACAGTAAGTGTTTTAACAACAACAGGTTAAAGTCCAATAGGTTTATTTGGTAGCAAATGCCATTAGCTTTCGGAGCGCTGTCCCTTCGTCAGATGGAGTGGATATCTGCTCTCAAACAGGGCATACAGAGACACAAAATCAAGTTACAGAATACTGATGAGAATGCAGCCCAATTGCAGAATCTCACTGGCTGTCCTGTCTGGAGACAATACACATCTCTTTAACCTGTGCTTAATGCTCCCTCCACTCACATTGTCTGTGTCTTTAAGACCTGGTTGGTTGTAGAGATTTGCATTCTAATCAGTATTCTGTAACTTGATTTTGTGTCTCTGTGCCCTGTTTGAGAGCAGATATCCACTCCATCTGACGAAGGGGCAGCGCTCCGAAAGCTAATGGTATTTGCTACCAAATAAACCTGTTGGACTTTAACCTGGTGTTGTTAAAACTCTCACTGTGTTTATCCCAGTCCAACGCCGGCATCTCCACATCATTATTGCAATTATACAGAGCCTTGGTGAAACCGCACCTGGAGTATTTTGTACAGTTTGTTCTCTTTAACGAAGGAAAGATGTACTCGCCAAAGAGGGAGTGCAATGAAGGTCCACCAAAATCATCCCTTTGACCGAGGGATTGTCCTCTGAGGAAAGCTTAAATAGACTGGGCCTTTATTCTTTGGAGTTTCATAGAATGAGAGGCGGATCTCATTCAAACGTACAGAATTCTTACAGGACATGACAGGTTAGATGCAGGAAAGGATTTCCCCTGGCTAGGGAAGGATCTAGAACCATAGGATCATAGAACCTGCAGTGCAGAAGGAGGCCATTCGGCCCATCGTGCCAGCACCAACAACAATCCCACCCAGGCCCTATCCCCACAACCCCTCATATTTACCCCCCTAATCCCCCTGGCAATTTAGCATGGCCAACCAACCTTAACTTAGTTCCAAGCTGCTTCACAGCTCCAGGGTCCCGGGTTCGATTCCCGGCTCGGGTCACTGTCTGTGTGGAGTTTGCACATTCTCCTCGTGTCTGCGTGGGTTTCCTCCGGGTGCTCCGGTTTCCTCCCACAGTCCAAAGATGTGCGAGTTAGGTTGATTGGCCAGGTTAAAAATTGCCCCTTAGAGTCCTGGGATGTGTAGGTTAGAGGGATTAGCGGGTAAAATATGTGGGGGTAGGGCCTGGGTGGGATTGTGGTCGGTGCAGACTCGATGGGCCGAATGGCCTCCTTCTGCACTGTAGGGTTTCTATGATTTCTATGATTTCTAACCCACACACCTTGGACTGTGGAAGGAAACCGGAGCACCCGGAGGAAACCCATGCAGACACAGGGAGAACATGCAGACTCCACACAAACAGTGACCCGAGATCGGAATTGAACCCGGGTCCCTGACGCTGTGAGGCAGCAGTGCTAACCACTGGGCCACCATGCCGCCCAACACCATCTCAAAATAAAGGGTAGACCATTTAGGACTGAGATGAGGAGGAGTTTTTACACTCAGAGGGTGGTGAGTCTTTGGAATTCTCTGCCCCAAAGGGCTGTGGAAGCTCACTCATTGAGTATGTACAAAACTGAGATCGATAGGTTTTACATATTAAAAACATCAAGGGATACAGGAATAGTTCAGGAAAAAGGGGTTGGAGTAGAAGATCAGCCATGATCTATCTCACTGAACAGCAGGATGAGCTTGAAGGGCTGAATGGCCTTTTCCTCCCCTATTTCTTATGTTCTTATGTACCAAAGGAAGATCCTAATTCAAACTTACCCAAATTTAGATAGCTTCAGCTGAACTGAGAAATCGAAATTCTTACAGGTTGTACTGAAACAGCAAGCAGTCTTGACTTGCACCCCATATCTGCCCCACCCCCACCAGCTCCCTCACCCCCAACATCCTCAGAAACAGATTGAGAGAAAGATAACTCATGGCCTTAAAGTACAAAAATGATAGCATGAGATTTATTGACTGTCTTTAAGGGTGTTAGACCTCCTCATAAAATATGATTCACATCATGTCTCCATGGCCATTATGTTCCTGTCCCATCCAAGCCAACACTGGGAAAATTGTGAAACTTGCTGTGTTTTATTTTGTTCATTAATTCATGGGACTTGGGCCTCAGTGAAAAGGACCAGCATCCCAAACTGTATTTGAGAAGGCTAATGGTGAACCATCTGCTTGGACAGTTGCAGTGCGGGTGGCAGAGGGTCACACACACACACACACACAGTGCTGAGAAAGGAGTTCCACGTTTTCAACTCAGCAACAGTGAAGGGACAGCAATGTAGTTCCAAGTCAGGATTGGTATGCAACTGTGAGACTTTGGGGATGATCTTGGAGCAGCGTCCGCTGCTCTTGTCATTCTAGAAGATGGAGGCTGTGAGTTTGGAAGGATTGGCAAATTGCTGCAGTTCACCCTGTAGATGGTGTGTAGATGGTGAAAAAAGTGAACAACTGAGGTGTTGGATGAAGTTCTGATCGAGTGAGCTACTTTGCACTGGATGTTGTCAAGCTTCTTGACTGTTGTTGGAGAGTATTCCATCACAGTCCTGACTTCAACTCTGTAGATCATAGAATCGTACAGTGCAGAAGAAGCCCATTCAGCCCATTGAGCCAGCACTGACAACAATCCCACCCCCAGGCTCTATCTCCGTAACCCCATGTATTTACCCTGCTAATCCCCTAGGGGCAATTTAGCATGGGCAATCAGCCTAACCCACACACATTTGCATTGTGGGAGGAAACCGGAGCACCCGGAGGAAACCCACGCAGACACGAGGAGAACGGGCAAACTCCACACAGTGACCCAAGGCCGGAATTGAACCTTGGTCCCTGGCGCTGTGAGGCAGCAATGCTAACCGCTGTGCCACCGTGATGCCCATGGACAGGCTTTGGGGAGTCAGGAGGTGAGTTACCTGTTTCAGAACTCCCAGCCTCTAACATGCTTTTGTAGCCACAGTATTTAAATGACCGCCACACTTAAGCATCTGAACCAAGCTGACCCTCAAGGTGATAATGGTGGAAGAATTTAACAATGGGATTTCTATTGATTGTCAGAGGAGGTGGCAAAACTATTATTGGAGATGGTCATTGGCTGGTACTCCTGCCATTTGCCAAGTGTGTTACTTGCCACTTATCAGCCCAAGCCTGAATATTGTCCTGGTCCTTCTCTACACAGGCACAGACTGTTTCAATATCTGAGGAATTGGGAATGGAACTCTAACACTGTACAATCATGAGTAAACATCCACAATTCAGGCCTCCTCCCTATAGAAGATGGGTTTGATCTCCTGTAAGGGCATTATGGGTTCAGAAGCTTTGCCGAATGATCGAGTTGGGGAACCCATGTCTTTCCTTTGGTTGAGTCAGAAGGAATTCTCCAGGATCCTTTCCTTTATTTGACTAATCTGATCACAATGCCCTCCTTTCAGCATCTATTAAATGAAGATTCCTACTGCTAAAACCACAAAGTGCCACAGTGGCACAGTGGTTAGCACTCTGCCTCACAGTGCCAGGGACCTGGGTTCAATTCCCGGCTTGGGTCATTGTCTGTGTGGAGTTTGCACATTCTCCCTGTGTCTGCGTGGGTTTCCTCCGGGTGCTCCAGTTTCCTCCCACACTCCAAAGATGTGCAGGTTAGGTTGATTGGCCATACTAAATTGCCCCTTAATGTCCCGGGATGGGTAGGTTAGAGGGATTAGTGGGGCAAATATGTGGGGTGACGTGGATAGGGCCTGGGTGGGATTGTTGTCGGTGCAGACTCAATGGGCTGAATGGCCTCCTTCTGCACTGTCGGGTTTCTATGATTCTATGTAACTAATCCTAACCCTACATCCCATAAGAAAGTTTTGTCTGGTTCCTGCTCTTGCCCTATCCAAGAACACTAATATGTCATAGAATCCCAACGGTGCAGAAAGGGGGCATTTGACCCATCAAGTCTGCGCCAACTCTCTCTGATAGAGTACCTTACCCAGGCCCTTTCCCCACCATATCCCCATAATCCCACACATTCACCATGACTAATCTCCCTAATTTACACATCAAGGGACACTAAGGGACACTCTAGCATGGTCAATCCACCCAACCCACACATCTTTTAACTGCGGCATCTTTGGACTGCGGCATCTTTAAACCGGAGCACCCAGAGGAAACCCATACAGACATGGGGAGAACATGCAAACTCCACACAGATGGTCACCCAAGGCCAGAATTGAACCCGGGTCCCTGGTGCTGTGAGGCAGCAGTGCTGACCACTGTGCCACCGTGCCGCCCTAAGCCACCACCACTTTCTCAAGGTTAGTTAGAAATGCTGGCTTTGCCAGCGAATGCTCATATCCCTTGGAGGAATGTTTTAAAAACTCCCAGCAGAGTTGTGTCAAATGTGGTTTCTCCTGAATACCCGGTAGCAGAGATTGTTGTGAAGTATTGATGAAATGAATTCTGACACGCTCAATCCAATTGCCCTCTGCACAAAAATGACTCGAATTTGTCCCCGAGCTGGGAATGTCCTTTGGAAATGAGTTCCGCCAAGAGGTCTCTACCCAGCATGCTTCCTCGATTTACCTTAGCCTGAGTCAGAAGATCGAGTGCTCATGATCCAGTCCAGAGACTCCGAGACTGCGCCTGAAAAGTACCTCATTGTCAATGAAGCGTTTGGAACATCCTAATGATGTGAAAGATGTGACATAAATCCATGTCCTTTCTCTTTTCAGACGCTGACTGTCCTACACCTCCTGTTTTAATTTGACCTGCACCTGTTTTCTTTTGTTTCATTCACAAATTGCCCGACAGCTGTGTATTTTGTCCATTGCCCAACAACGTAAGCAGCATCACTGGACACAACATTCTGAGACAATGTCTTCCACCTTGGCAACATGATGCATAGAATCATAGAATCCTGCAGCGCAGAAGGAGGCCATTCAGCCCATCCAGTCTGCACCGACCACAATCCAACCCAGACCCTATCCCCATAACCCCATGTATTTACCCTAGCTAGTCCCCCTGACACTAAGGGGCAATTTAGCATGGACGATCCACCTAACCCGCACATCTTTGGACTGTGGGAGGAAACCGGAGCACCGTAGAAAACCCATGCAGGCACTGGGAGAACGTGCAGACTCCGCACAGACAGTGACCCAAGCTGGGAATTGAACCTGGGTGCCTGGTGCTGTGAGCCACTGAGCCACCATGCCACCCACAATATGATGATATTAACCCAGGATTTAGGCTAATTTTTCCAATCTACCTTTCGACATTTAACAATAACGTAATTTGCTTTCATATTGCACCTTTTGCAGCATTCCTAAAGCACTTTACTGCCATGTTAGGCACTTTTGTTACAGTCGGAAGCCAGGTATTGGGGAGAGGGATCTCTCCCCCGGGAGCACGGAGACCATTGGGAGGGAAGTGATCACAAGAGAACTCGGACAGAAACCAACAGGAGGAGTAGGGGAGAACGGGTGGCGAGGGAGCAATGGTGAGAAACGAGTGAAAAGCGGCTGCGAAAACACGAAGGAGGGAAAAGCTCCCATCAAAGGAAGCAGAAAATGACGGGCCAATTCAGGGTCTTTCAACCAAGATATGGAGATCTGAACACTAAAGGCAAATAAGGTAGAGGAGAAACTGGCAGTGGCAGTGTTCTTAAGCAACATTGAGAAGCCTCAGAGAAAGTGCTTTTACAGTGATCACTGTTGTAGTAGAGAAGGCAGGTGGCATAGTGGCATTGTCACTGGACTAAGTAGTCCAGAGACCCAGGGTAACGATCTGGGGACCCGGGTTCAAATCTCACCATGGCAGATGGTGTAATTTGAATTAAATAAAAATCTAGAAATAGAAGTCTAATGATAACCATGAAGCCATTATCGATTGTTGTAAAAAACTCACCTGGTTCACTTATGCCCTTTAGGGAAGGAAATCATAATCCTGTTAGGGCGGCACGGTGGCACAGTGGTTAGCACTGCTGCCTCACAGCACCAGGGACCCGGGTTTGATTTCCCGGCTTGGGTCGCTGAAGTCTGCACGTTCTCCTCATGTCTGTGTGGGTTTCCTCCGGGTGCTCCGATTTCCTCCCACAGTCCAAAGATGTGAGAGTTGGATTGGCCATGCTAAATTGCCCCTTAGTGTCAGGGGGATTAGCTAGGGTAAATATATGGGATTACAATGATAGGGTCTGGGTGGGATTGTTGTCGGTGCAGGCTCAATGGGCCAAATGGTCTCCTTCTACACTATAGGGATTCTATGATTCTATGAAATCTGCCGTCTGGGTCTGGCCTGTATGTGATTCCAGACCCACAGCAACGTGGTTGACTCTTAAATGTCCTCGGACATGGGCAATAAATGCTGGCCCAGCCAGCGTTGGCCACCCCAAGAATGAATAAAAAAAACATTGCCAATTTGTGTACAGGAAGCACCTGAAGAAAGAGGTGTGATAAAGACCGGATATTTAGTTCTCAGTGATGTTGACTGAGAGGCAACCATTGTCCAGAACACTGATGTGTTCTTCTTTGGACATACAGATTCTCTTACCTCTATCTGAGAGGATAGACGTGGTTCAAAATCTCATCTGAAAGATGGCACTCCCAACAGTGCAGCACTGCCTCAGTACTGAACTGGGTGTGTCAGCCTATGGTCACTAATCAATTCTCTAAAGTAGGACTTGAACTCACAACCTTCTGACTTAGAGGTGAGAATACTCACTGAGCAATGCCAAACAATCCTAAGGGGGTTTGATAAGTTGAATTCCTTTAATATATTGAGCTTTAGAGAACAATTGGTCAAATTTGGAAAGAAAGAAGATGCAGAAACCCTTTGGATTTTTAAGAATGTGGGGAAGGATGAGTGCATGGAATGGATACCCAAAGATGGAGGCTGTTGGTGTGGATGGTGAGGAAGAATTGTGTAGATAATGAAGAATTGGGCAGTTCAAAGGAATTAATTTTTGAGAGGCAAACCCACATGAACTGAGGGTTATTCTCTTGAAAGACATTGGCCGGGATTTCCCAGCCCACTGCATTGCTCGAGTAGCGTAGCAGGCCGGGATACAACAGGCCTCTAACGGGATTCACGACCGGCATCCGGCCAGTCACGAGTCTCTGAGGCCCTCTTTTTTACATTTCCATACGATTAGTGGGCCTGTGACGCTCGTCTCCAGACACACTAGCATCTCCCCGCCCTCGCCACCGGGAAAGGTTCCCACCATCAACTGCTTCCCACTAACAGGGAACAGGTATCCTCCCCCTGCTGGTGGGGACAGATGCCTCTGAGGCCCCCCAGGAGGTTGGGGGCAGGGGGTGCTACTTGGGCACTGCCAACCTGGCACCCTGGCACTGCCCACCGGGCACACTGGCACTGCCCACCGGCCAGCGATAGTGGGGCAAGTGCGCATGTGCCGATATTCACACTAACAGAATGGCGCATGCTCAGTGCTATGCTGCTGGCCTCACCAGCGGGATGAGGCACCCCCCCCCCCCCCCCCCCCACTTTCCAACATGAATCTCTCTGAGACACTTTATGATGCAGTGTTGGAGATTCGTTCAGTTAGGTACGCCCAAAAAACAGGTGGGAAATTCTCCCGTTTTCTCACCCATTGGACACTTAGTTTTGTTTCGGAAGAATCCCGGCCATTGACTCTTTCTAGGGATCAATTTCATGCCACCTGAACACCTCCTGTTGTCCCAGCTCAAAGAAAGACTTATGTTTATATAGTGCCTTTATACACCTCCCGCTCGCTTTACAACCTATGAAGCGCTTATGAAGTGTAGTCACTGTTGTAACGTAAGAAATATGGGAGTGAATTTGTGCACAGCAAGCTCCCACAATCAGCAATGAAATACAACCTGATCATCTACTTTTTACTTTTGATGGATAAATATTGGCCCAGGACATTACAGCGCACTGCCCAACTCTTCAAAACAGTGCCATGTGATCTATTGCATTCATCAGAGAGTGCAGATAGAGCATTGGTTCAATGTCTCATCTGAGCGGCATGGTGGCACAGTGATTAGCTCTGCTGCCTCACAGTGTCAGGGACCATGAGACCTTATTACCATAAGACATAGGAGCAGAATTAGCCCATCGAGTCTGCTCTGCCATTCAATCATGGCTAATATTTTTCTCATCCCCATTCTCCTGCCTTTTCCCCATGCCTTTTCCCCAGGTTCAATTCCAACCTTGGGTCACTGTCTGTGTGGTGTTTTCATGTTCTCCCCGTGTCTGTGTGAGTTTCCTCCAGATGCTCCAGTTTCCTCCCACAGTCCAAAGATGCACAATTTAGACCATAAGACCTAGGAGCAGAATTAGGCCACTCAGCCCATCGAGTCTGCTCCGCCCGCCATTCAATCATGGCTGATTTTTTCCTCATCCCCATTCTCCTGCCCTTTCCCCATAACCCCTGATCCCCTTATTAATCAAGAACCTATCTATCTCTGTCTTAAAGACACTCAATGACCTAGTTTAGGTGGATTGGCCTTGCTAAATTGCCCCTTGGTGTCCCAAGATGTGTAGGATAAGGGGATTAGCGGGGTAAATGTGTGGGGTTGTAGGGATAAGATGGTGGGATGGGTCTGGGAAAGATGCTCAGTTGGAGAGTTGGTATAGACTCGATGGGCCGAATCCCATCGTAAGAATTCTATGATTCAGTGGAAGTCAGCCATTCTCCATTGGAAAGTCTGCACCGTTGCTGTTACAAGCTATATGACTATGGAGCCAGCATTGCAAAGTCTGATTCAATCTTTATCTGATTCTTACACACTGAAGGAAGGATATCTTTTACCTTCAGTGGAGATGACAACTCAGAGAAATATGTCCAACGAATGGCTGATCCAAAGTCACTCATTTATCCCAAATCAGAATTACCCTTCATGGCCTTTTCAACAGGGACTAACTGGATAAGGGGAAAGAATGGGAACAAGAGCAGAAAGTCTTGTGGCACAATTGGTAGCGGTAGTGGGTTGAGTGTCAACTTGCAAATCCTTCCAAACATGCCAATGGTTGGCAGCACGAGCAGGAAAGACTCCTGGTCAGCCAGGCTTGATGTGGAGTGGTCCTCCCCTTAACTTTTAAGCTCCTGGCGACAGACTAGCCACCTGTTCCGGGAATAACCAGCTACAGAAACAAACAACGATCTGCCTTAGTTCACTACTAGGTGTGGGAAGAGAATTGGAATTGGAATGGGAATGGGAATGGGAACATTGGATAATTCTTCCCTTCACCAGTACTGGAATACTGGACAGAATGATGGCATGATGACTTGAGTCAATAAACTCAGCAATGACCCAGGACCAATTGTTGCACCTTCCACAGCCCAGCTGCAAACCAACTAAGGCAATGGTTAATGTGTTCTTTGGCCAAACATTTAGCTGAATTCTGTAGCTTAATAGCTGGTGAAAGGGTTAAGGTTCTCATTTGCTTTTAATGATGGCAACTTCAGCCTCTTGGAGCCATCTGCTTGTCATTAAGTTCAGTGGCACAGACATGTCATTAGAATCTAACCCTAGTAAACATTCCTTCCAGTAATACACAGCCCAACTTTCACCAAGACAGATCATGGCGTTTTAGAGCAAGAGTTACTCTGCTTCACTCTCAAAGATAGGATCGATTTGCCCCCAATTTCAAATAAACACCTCTGCTTTTGAGTGGACATTATAAGGGAGAGGTCTCCCGCACGTTTTGAACTGCCACTGGTATAGCTTGGATCAAGCGAGAGGGAATTGAGTCATCTTCTCATGAACCAACTCCTTGCTCATACCAGCGGGATCGTAAATCAGCAGCCCCCTGGGTTAAAGTGCTCATTGTTGCAATGAGGGAGCTTCTTTAAAGGAATCGAAACACCGGCATCAGTGGCCGGTCACTGCAATCCCACATTCCAAACAAATCAATCGCCAATGAATGAGTGCTTTAAGCAAAGCTTGACATGGTGCGCAAAGTCATTTATCCTGAAACTGGCTGTTGTACATTCACACTGACAGGATAGCGGAGCAGCTGAGATCACATTCACACTCCTTGTGGCTGTAGCACCTCAGTAAATAATGAGGTGTTCAACTGACCCATTTAGGCAACCAATTAGCAGATTAGTATTTGCAAAGCAGTCATTAATCAGATGCGTGCCTGCCCTGCGCGACCATAACCTGAGATAAAGTTTCTAATTGGCCTCAGCGTCCTTGAGTTAGAAAGGTGAAACACTGGTCAACACAGCTGATCAATGTCCTGCTGAAAATGTGTATGTGTGCGAATGTGCATGTGTGTGTGCAGCATCTGTGTGTATGTGTACATGTATGTGTGAGAGTGTGTGCGTGTGTGTGAATGTGAGTGTGTGTCTGTGTCTGTGTGGCATCTGTATGTCTGTGTGTGTTTGTGCCTGTGTATGTGAATGTACGTGTGTGTGCATGACATCTGTGTGATTGTGTGTCTGTGTGTGCAGTATCTGTGTATATGGGTGTGTGTGTGGCATCAGTGTTTATGTGCATGCATGTACACATGTATACATTGAGGTTGAGTGTGTGCGCAGGACCATGAGTTCTTGTGATATGTGTCAATTTGAGTGAGTGAGTGAGTAGTCAGTGAGTGAGTGAGTGAGTGAGTAGTCAGTGAGTGAGTGAGTAGTCAGTGAGTGAGTGAGTGAGTGAGTAGTCAGTGAGTGAGTGAGTGAGTAGTCAGTGAGTGAGTGAGTAGTCTGTCAGTGAGTGAGTGTGAGTGAGTGAGTGAGTAGTCAGTGAGTGAGTGAGTGAGTGAGTGAGTGAGTGAGTGATCAGTCAGTGAGTGAGTGAGTGAGTAGTCAGTGAGTGAGTGAGTGAGTGAGTAGTCAGTGAGTGAGTGAGTGAGTGGTCAGTGAGTGAGTGAGTGAGTAGTCAGTGAGTGATCAGTGAGTGAGTGAGTGAGTGGTGAGTGAGTGAGTGAGTGAGTGAGTGAGTGAGTGAGTGAGTGATCAGTCAGTGAGTGAGTGAGTGAGTGATCAGTCAGTGAGTGATCAGTGAGTGAGTAGTCAGTCAGTCAGTGAGTGAGTGAGTAGAGAGTGAGTGAGTAGTCAGTGAGTGAGTGAGTGAGTGAGTGAGTGAGTGAGTGAGTGAGTGAGTGAGGAAGTGGTCAGTTGGAAGCAGGATTATGTTCACCTGTAATCCTATTCGATGGGCCAAGTTGCCTTCTACTTTTGGAGATGCCACATGATCAAAGGTTTCTATGTCCCAGAGGGGAGTGTAGGTCTCAGTGGAACTATACATTGTGGCTTGGGTCACTGTCTGTGCGGAGTCTGCAGGTTCTCCCCAGGTGCACAACCCAATAGTGGGATGGTTAAAATTGGGGATGCAAAAGAGGCTAGGATCAGAGGAACACAGAGATCTCACAGGGACGCAGGACTGGAGAAAATAGAAATGGGGAGGGAATTTTGTCAGAAATGATTTAAATAGTGGGAAATTTTCTTTGCTTGCACGGAATGAAGACAGTTCTCCAACTACATGCATACAAGGTTGCCATCTCTGGTTGGACGTATCCCTGGAGGTCCCATCATCAGACCTCCCTCCACCTACTATGCACCCACTCAAACAGAAGCCATCCAAATGACTTGATATCATAGAATCATAGAATCCCTACAGGCAGAAGGAGGCCATTCAGCCCACTGACTTCAATCCCATCCAGGACTTATCCCTGTAACCCCATATATTGACCCTGTTAATCTCCCTGACACTATGGACAATTTAGGATGGCCAATCCACCCAACTCACTGGCAATATGTCCTCCCTTTTCCTCAGATGAGGAATTCTCTCCACTATGGTTGGCAGGGCCCTTGACCCTGTCCATCCATTTCCCGGATTCTGCACCCATCCCTTCCCTTTCTTCTCAGAACCCTAGTGGGGTTCTCCTTGTCCCCTATTCAACAGATCATCAAGTGCAAGATTGACTAGTTTGAGTAATTCTCACTTTACCATTCTACCCTCTTTGAGCAGTCGAAGGTTAGGCCAGTGGGTTGAAAATTCAATGGTTTGGCAACATATAACAACAACTGCCACTTACGTTTCTAAAGTTTATATAAAACAACATCTTTGAGCATTTAATAAGGAAGAAAAGGCTCAATGCTGAGCAGAAACTGGGGAAAGGTCAATGTCTGGAAGGAGAGCAGTCCGATAATTATAAAGGAAAGAAACACAAGTATTTAAGTAATGTTCTGCCCATGAACCTATGAAGATGCAGGACAAAAATGCAACATCGAAGATAGACAACTTAAAGTTTTTGAAGTTTATTTATTAGTGTCACAAGCAGCTTACATTAACGCTGCAATGAAGTCACTGTGAAAATCCCCTAGTCGCCACACTCCGGCGCCTGTTCGGGTACACTGAGGGAGAATTTAACATGGCCAATGCACCTAACCAGCACGTCTTTCGGACTGTGGGAGGAAATCGGAGCACCCGGCGGAAACCCACGCAGACACGGGGAGAATGTGCAGACTCCGCACAGACAGTGACCCAAGCCAGGAATCGAACCCAGGTCCCTGGCACTGTGAGGCAGCAGTGCTAACCACTGTGCCACCGTACATTTACCTTGACAAGGGGGACTCCAGGTGACCTTCTTTTGTCACTGCTGTACAGGCACCCGAACTAATTAATCTCCAGGGATCTCTCTTTGGGAATTGACTCTTTGGGGACATTCTATTGAAGAGGAATCAGAATGCAGCTGATCATTTTTGGAGATAACAGTTACCATTGTCCAATGTCCACAGAAATGGAGATATGGTGGTCATCCAGAATTGCATCTACAAATTAAAGTTTCACAAGAAGTGCTGGTTAGGTGCATTGGCCGTGTTAAATTCTCCCTCAGTGTACCCGCACAGGCGCCGGCACGGTAGCACAGTGGTTAGCACTGCTGCTTCACAGCTCCAGGGACCTGGGTTCGATTCCCGGCTTGGGTCACTGTCCGTGTGGAGTTTGCACATTCTCCTCGTGTCTGCATGGGTTTCCTCCGGGTGCTCCGGTTTCCTCCCACAGTCCAAAGATGTGCGGGTTAGGTTGATTGGCCAGGTTAAAAATTGCCCCTTAGAGTCCTGAGATGTGTAGGTTAGAGGGATTAGCGGGTAAATATGTGGGGGTAGGGCCTGGGTGGGATTGTGGTCGGTGCAGACTCGATGGGCCGAATGGCCTCCTTCTGCACTGTAGGGTTTCTATGAAAGAGTAGATGTGAAGAAAACCATGTTGGCGTAAGAAGGTCCAACTGGCCGACATTCATCCCCCATTTTGTCACAATTGCTGAACCCATCAAACTATTTGTGTGGCTGATGGAAACATCAAAACTGTGGTCACATGGGAGAAATTGATTCATGTTCAGAAATAATTTATTAATTTACAAAAGCAGCTCAGAGCAGGCAATGTGGAAGGAAGAAGCCTGCGTGGAAACTCACCCTTATTGTGTGCCACTCTAGCATCTTATCTGCAGAATTATATTTTTTAATCACAGAGGCTTAACCATAACTCCAGCTGTAAAATCCAGAATCCCATTGTTGCTCGAAGTAAGCCACTTTGAATTCATCACCAGAAACCTCCAACCTCCACTGGCTTCAGGGATCCAAGAGAGAATCTTAGGCCGGCAGCGTTTCCTAAACCTCACCCTTGAGTTCTTGAGAAGTGACATTGTGATTCTTTAAATAATCATAGAATCCTACAGTGCAGAAGGAGCCATTTGGCCCATCGAGTCTGCACTGACCACAATCCCACCCAGGCCCTATCCCCATGCATTTACCCTAGCTAGTCCCCCTGTTACTAAGGGGCAATTTAGCATGGCCAATGCACCTAACCTGCGCATCTTTGGAGTGTGGGAGGAAACCCACGCAGACACGGGGAGAACATGCAAACTCCACACAGATAGTGACCCGAGGCTGGAATTGAACCCGGGTCCCTGGCGCTGTGTGGCAGCAGTGCTAACCACTGTGCCACCATACTGCCCTAATCTAAGTGCATGCTACATCTTCTGTAATCATTTTCTCCTGCCTGTGTAAGTCTTGTGTGAATGGGTGAGTGAGTGCATTTACATTTAGGGTGTTCAGATTTGATTTGATTTGGTTTGATTTGATTCATTTCATTTATTATTATCACAAGTATTAACGTACAGTGAAAAGTATTGTTTCTTGTGCATTATACAGACAAAACATACCGTTCGTAGAGAAGGAAAGAAGAGAGTGCAGAATGCAGTGTTATAGTCAAAGCTAGGGTGTAGAGAAAGATAAATAAACATTTATTGCTTCTTTTAATTTAAACCCATGAGAAAACCTGTCATATCTGTTCTGCAAAGTCACGACACTCAAGTGGTTAAAATGTTTATTCTCTAAAATAAATCTTGTTGCGATCGGTTGAGAGGCAGGAAAAGAGAGAAACTGTTCTGCTCTCTCCTTGTCCACAGTCTCTGGACATTTCACATTGCCTTACAACTGAAGAAATACTTTTAATGATGTTTTAATGTAAAAAAAAAACAGGAGTCAATTTGCTCACAGCAAGCTCCCACACACAACATTCGGATATTGGCCAGATAGATATCTGCTTCATTGATGTTGGCTGAGGAATTAATGTTGACACGAAGGAGAACTCTGTGCTCTTACTCAGCACAGTAAGAAGTCTAACAACACCAGGTTAAAGTCCAACAGGTTTATTTGGTAGCAAACGCCACTAGCTTTCGGAACAGGCTGTTCCTTCGTCAGGTGGAGTGGGAGATCTGCTCACAAACAAGGCACACAGAGACGCAAACTCAATTTACGGAATAATGATTAGAATGTGAGTCTTTACAGTTAATCAAGTCTTAAAGATACAGACAATGTGAGTGGAGAGAGCGTTAAGCACAGGTTAAAGAGATGTGTATTGTCTCCAGACAGGACAGCTCGTGAGATTTTGCAAGTCCAGGCAAGTTGTGCGGGTTACAGATAGTGTGACATGAACCCAAGATCCTGGTTGAGGCCGTCCTCATGTGTGCAGAACTTGGCTATCAGTCTCTGCTCAGCGACTCTGCGTTGTCATGTATCATGAAGGCCACCTTGGAGAACGCTTACCCGAAGATCAGAGGCTGAATGCCCATGACCGCTGAAGTGCTCCCCAACAGGAAGAGAACAGTCTTGCCTGGTGATTGTCGAGCGGTGTTCATTCGTCCGTTGTCGTAGCGTCTGCATGGTTTCCCCAATGTACCATGCCTCGGGACATCCTTTCCTGCAGCGTATTAGGTAGACAACGTTGGCCGAGTTGCAAGAGTAGGTACCGTGTACCTGGTGGATGGTGTTCTCACGTGAGATGGTTGCATCCGTGTCGATGATGACTTCAGCGGTCACAGGCATTCGGCCTCTGATCTTCGGGTAAGCATTCTCCAAGGCGGCCTTCACGACACATGACAACGCAGAGTCGCTGAGCAGAAACTGATAGCCAAGCTTTGCACGCATGAGGACAGCCTCAACCAGGATCTTGGGTTCATGTCACACTATCTGTAACCCCCACAACTTGCCTGGACTTGCAAAATCTCACCAGCTGTCCTGTCTGGAGACAATACACACTCTTTAACCTGTGCTTAATGCTCTCTCCACTCACATTGTCTGTACCTTGAAGACTTGATTAGCTGTAAAGATTCGCATTCCAATCATTATTCTGTAAATTGAGTTTGTGTCTCTGTATGCCCTGTTTGTGAGCAGATCTCCCACTCCACCTGACGAAGGAGCAGCACTCCGAAAGCTAGTGGCGTTTGCTACCAAATAAACCTGTTGGACTTTAACCTTGTGTTGTTAGACTTCTTACTGTGTTTACCCCAGTCCAACGCCGGCATCTCCACATAACTCTTACTCAGCACACAGGGGAGGCAATGGCCTAGTGATATTATCACTAGACTATTAATCCAGAAACTCAACTAATGCTCTGGGGACCCGGGTTCGAATCCCCTCATGACAGATGGTGGAATTTGAATTCAATAAAAAATATCTGGAATTAAGAATCTACTGATGGCCATGAAACCATTGTCGATTGTCGGAAAAAACCATCTGGTTCACTAATATCCTTTAGGGAAGGAAATCTGCCGTCCTTACCCGGTCTGGCCTACATGTGACTCCAGAGCCACAGCAATGTGGTTGACTCTCAACTGCCCTCTAGGGGCAACTAAGGATGGAGAATAAATGCTGGCCAACCAACGATGCCCGTGTCCCATGAATGAATTTAAAAAATCATCACCACTTCTAGATTCAGCTGGAAGTGTACACAGGCCCTTGGTTTAACTCCTCATCTGAAAGGTAGCACCTCCAACAGTGCAGCACTCCCTGCATTGGATTGTCAGCCTAAGATCTGTACCCAAGACTTTGGAGTGGAAAGCAGGAATTGCATTTGTGTGGTTAGTTTTCGGCAAAAGTATTTGAAACCGTACAGATTGCAATACGTGGGCTCAGATGGTGTAGGGGGAATTGGACAGTAACCTGGTGTCGGGGGGGGGGGGCGGGGCGGTGGGCGCGAAGGCTGCCAAGGTGCATGTAGTTAATGGCACAAAAATGGCTCCAGTGCCCCAGTGCCTTACACAACAAACATCTATCCCCTCGATTCCTTTGACTTTCTTCCTAACACATTGTTCCCTGGCCTTCTACATGTGTTATAGATTCGCAAGACAATTTAACAGGACCTGGAGTTTGTCCACAGTCATTGTTTGCGAAGAATTCACTTCGGACATCTGCCATTTCCAGACTCCCCCACACTAGAAAGTTCCAAGTTATCCCTTCAACTCGATGAGGGCTGTATCTTCACCAGATAGTGAAGATTGCTTGCTCTTCCTTGCTTCTCTCTGCAGTCAGCACTGTCTGTCTACCTCTCCTGATGCTGTTCTCTGCGATCTTCAATTAACTTCTGGGAAATCCCATCCTCTCTGCTGCTTATTCCATGTGCACTTCTTTCTCAATTGCTTCCAGCGGCTTGCATGATGGTTTATTTATTTTTCCATGAGCTAGTTAAATTTATAATTGAGGGTTTTTAACTGTGTTGTATTTTTCTTTCCACCCAATTTTGCATCCTTGACCTAATAGGATGTATCTGGGTGTCCCGCGTTTGTAGAATTTACTGTCAATGTATCTCCAATTGTTACCTTCACTTCTCGGCCAATCGGAGTCAGGGCTCGGGGTCATGGAGGTCGACAGCAGTAAAGGCCTTCCTTCAGATGTAGGAGCCCAGCAGAGCCGGGGCACCTGGTCAGGACAACCAAGGGTCAGTACTCTGAGAGAAGGTGGCTCACTGAAATCAGGACTGGGAGATGAATGGGAGTCAAACCTCCAGGTCTTGGAGACCAGCGAGAGTCAGTGCTTTCAGTGTAAAGGGATGACCCTATAGGACCGAGATGAGGAGGAATTTCTTCAGCCAGAGGGTGGTGAATCTATGGAATTCATTGCCGCAGAGGGCTGTGGAGGCCAAGTCGTTGAGTGCATTTAAGACAAAGATAGATAGGTTCTTGAGTAAGGGGATCAAGCGTTACGGGGAAAAGGCGGGAGAATGGAGTTGAGAAACTTATCAGCCATGATTGAAGGGCGGAGAAGACTCAATGGGCCGAATGGCCTAATTCTGCTCCTATATCTTGTGGTCTTATGGTCTTTCAAGTGGGGAGGAAGACAAGGGAGTCAGGAGACTTGCCTAGACCTCTGGCCTAATGCTGATTGTTAAGAACTTTTGCCAGTGGATTGGAGTCTGAGTGCAGGCCCGACTGATCCGAAGAATTAGAATTTCATTGTGCCAACAGCGTCAGTGAGTTTCAGCCTTCCTGTTTTAACTTTAATTATCTGATTTCTTGAAAGTTATGATAGTGGAGACAGGGGACAGGAACTAATCAAGAATGCAGCTCAAAACACATTTCCCTGCCTGACCCGCGCCCCCTACCATCCGACCCTCCCTCCACCCTTCACCATTCCTGCCACAGCAGCAGGGAGGGGGTCTGAGCAGCTCGGACGCTTACCTCCTCAAGTCTCTGGAGTGGGATTTGAACTCACAACATTAATGTCTAGGCAGATGCTCCCAGTGTAGTACTGAGAGAGCATTGTTGGAGCTGCTGCCTTTTGGAAGAGATGTTACATCACATGGGGCGGCACGGTGGCACAGTGATTGGCGTTGCTGCCTCACGGCGCCAGGGACCTGGGTTCAATTCCAGCGTTGGGTCACGGTCTGTGTGGAGTTTGCACGTTCTCCCCGCGTCTGCGTGGGTTTCATCCAGTTGCTCCGAAAGACGTGCTGGTTAGGGTACATTGGCCATGCTACATTCTCCCTCAGTGTACCTGAACAGGCGCCGGAGTGTGGCGACGAAGGGATTCTCACAGTAACTTCATTGCAGTGTTAACGTAAGCCTACTTGTGACAGTAATCAATAAATAAACTTTAAACACTGAGGCCTTTGTCTGCCCCTCTCGAGTAACTGTAAAAGATCCCATGGCCATTATTTCAAAGAGGATCCCGGGAACTCTCTCCCGTCAGTCTTGTCCCGGGATTTGCACATGCACCGAGAACACATGCACACCTCTGAGAACCGGCGAACAGTCACCGGTCAGACCAGCAGGAAGGCAGGTAAGTAATTCAAATCTTTTAAAAATATGTTTTAAATGTCTTTTAAATGTAATTATCAGGAACTTGCCGGTCCCGATTGAATCTCCCACCCCGCTCGGAATACTTCATTCCGGAGGGATTTAGAGTAGCTCCACACATTTGGGGAACTAGAGGGAGACCCCACCGGAATGAAGGGGGGCAATCGGGGTCCCCCAGGGGGACGTGCGACAGGAGGGTGGTGCCCCCTGGGCATGGGCACCCTGGCAGTGCCAGCCTGTGCCCCCAGCACTGCCCCCGGGGTATCTTGGCACTGCCCACCAGGCATTGGGCAGTGCCAAGGGGCTGGGGCCTGTTGTGGGCGGGGCCTAGGGGCGATCAATGAGGGTGGGGGGTTCCACTGCCACTCTTCAGACAGGATGGGTCTGGGATGGAGTGAGGGCAGCGATTAGAGCGGGCGGGGAGCTGGGGGGGTGGTCTGCCGGGGCGGGGGCCTGCCTCCCGGCAGCGGGGGGGGGTCTGACCCTGGGGAGGTCAGCGGGGAGGGGGGCGTCTGCTGGGGTGAGGGGGTGGGGGGATGATCGCTACTGCTGGGGGGGGGTGGTGGGCTGGACATCGGGGCACTCAGGACGGAGGGTCAGGGCTGGCTCGGGAATTGCTGTGGGGGCCACGATTGGGCCATGGGGGGAGCTGGAGGGGCAGCACTGCGGGGGTCCTAGGTTGGCCAGCGATCGAGCTGGCCAACAAACGGAGGTTGACAGTTTGGGGCCACTGCGCATGCGCAGAGTTCCAGAACTGTCAGACTCCAGTGCGAATAGGCCCCGTCCCCCTGGGTTTTTTAATGATATTCATGATTGGGACCTCTGCAGTGCACAGAGTGTGGGAGATTCGGGTGAGAAGCGGAACTGGCAAAACAGTCGGGATCTAGAACAGTTTTCCCTCCAAATCAGTGCTTTTGGGAGAATCACGACCAATGTTGCTGATAAGAGATCCTCTGGTTGTTATCTCATTGCTGTTTCTGGGATCTTGCTTTGTGCAAATAAGTCACTGCATTTCCTACATGGCAACAGTGAATGGCTGTGAAAGGTGCTATATAAATGCAAGTTTCTTCCTTCCTGTCTTAAAATACTCCTTGCTCGAACATCGGTAGATATTCAAGGTGGCAATCGATGCTATATGCTGTCATTCTGTTCTGGTCAGGGGCAGGTTGGCGATAGCATCACCTATCAATATAAACCTGTAATACCCCACAGCCAGAAACCTCAAGATACAACCATTACTTGGAATCTTAGAAACTCCCTCCACTGGCGGGAGGTCGAGGAACATTAAATCTTAGGATCAGAGACTGAACATCCATAGAAACCATAGAATGCCTGCAGTTCAGAAGGAGGCCATTCGGCCCATCGAGTCTGCACCAATCACAATCCCACCCAGGCCCTATCCCCGTAACCCCACGTATTTACCCTGCTAATCCCCCCTGACACTAAGGGGCAATTTAGCATGACCAATCCACCTAACCCACACATCTTTGGCATGAGGGTGGAAACCGGAGCACCCGGAGGAAACCCACGCAGACATGGGGAGAATGTGCAAACTCCACACAGACAGTGACCCAAGCCGGGAATCAAACCCGGTTCCCCGGAGCTGTGAGGCAACAGTGCTAACCACCGTTCCACCCACATTGAGAAGTTAGGACACATCCTTCGTACGAAGGCTGCTGAAAGTGTGCAACTCACTCCCATAAAAAGCCGTAGCCTGCATCTCAATTAACAATTTAAAATCTGAGCTCAGAATATATTTCTGGAAGCCAAGGGTTAAGGCATCAAAGGGGGTAAATAGAGTTAGAACACAGATCAGCCATAATTTGATTCAATGATGGAACAGGTTGGAGGGGCAGAATGGTCTCCTTCTGTTCCTTTGTTCCTTATCAGGGCACGATAATGAGAATTGTACCCACTGGGTTAGGTGCTTTGGAATTGCAAACACAACCGTGTGTGTAAAATTTTGCAGTGGTGTAGGACCCCACACACCCCGGACATTCTCTCTCCCACCTTCTTCCATTAGGAAAATGATACAAAAGTCTGAGGTCACGTACCAACCTACTCAAGAACAGTTTCTTCCCTGCTGTCATCAGACTTTTGAATGGACCTACCTCGCAATAAGCTGATCTTTCTCTACACCCTAGCTGTGACTATAACTCTACATTCTCTACTCTCCTTTCCTTCTCTATGTGCCATATGCCTTGTCTGTATCATCATGGAATCATCATAGAATCCCTATAATGCAGAAGGAAGCCATTCGGCCCATCGAGTCTGCACTGACCACAATCCCACCCAGGCCCTATTCCCGTAACCCCACATATTTACCCGCTAATCCCCTGACACTAAGGGGCAATTTAGCATGGCCAATCAACCCAACCCGCACATCTTTGGACTGTGGGAGGAAACCAGAGCACCCGGAGGAAACCCACACAGATACGAGGAGAATGTGCAAACTCCACACGGACAGTGACCCGAGGCCGGAATTGAACCTGTGTCCCTGGCGCTGTGAGGCAGCAGTGCCAACCACTGTGCCACCGTGCCGCCCCCGTATAGTGTGCAAGAAGCAGTACCTTTCACTGCATACTAATACATGTGACAATAATGAATCAAATCAATTCTAAAATTCTGGAGGAGAGGGGGGAAGGGGTGTGTCGACAAGCACATTTGCTACAGCAATAGCTTGGGAGCCACTTTGCAATGTGCATTCAGAATAGCAGCACACTGGAGACTAACTACTCAATGTAGACCCAGTGCACCTCCCCGCATCATAGCTATTTCACTTTGCAGGCTGTGAGAAGTGGCCACTGATTGTCTATGAGACTGTCTGGACTGTCTCCCGTCCCTTCCAGTTGGCCCTTGTCCATTCACCTGATGTCTGAGATAGCCAGCCCCCTGTGATTATCACATCACAGCCGAGGTGTGTCAGTGTTTAATGTGTGCAATGTATTCCACCTCTATGTAAGGTGTTGAAAATGGAGACGATCTGTGTAATTAGAATGGAATTTAAATATTGGTCCCATATCCTCGGAGGCAAATGTTGCCTAATGTGCGAGCGTCTTCCTTTATTGGAATAACGATGGAAGCGTCTGCAATTATGACATCAGATTCTGATATTCTAGCTCTCAGACAATTATCTAAGCATTGCAAAATAAGGAAGAAGTGATACAAAGGCCATGTTAAGCAGACTGTCTCTGGATTCCTGGCTCCATTTATACTGCAGCTTCTCTGATTAGTCAGATTGCTTTGACTTGGGGTTGAGACTAATTGAAGAACAATTATCAAAGTCAGCGCAGATATGCTGTTAGGGTTGCAGCGGCTGGAAATAGCCAGTGTCTGCGGATCTTAATGTTCTGTCTCCTTGCGCTAATTTAGGATTCCATGGCTGTTCCAGTGTCTCGCTGGCTGAGGACACCGCCCAAAGCACCACTTAATCGGCAGGAGCCTTCAGCTTTGATTGCTGGCTTGTCCTGGACTGAAACCTTTCCAGGCTGAGTTTGTAATTAGTGCTTGCAATTCATAGGATCATAGAATCCCTACAGTGCAGGAGGAGGACCTTTGGCCCATCGAGTCTGCACCCACCACAATCCCAGCCAGGCCCTTTCCCCATAACCTCACATATTTGCCCTGCTAGTCCCCCTGACACAATTTTCCATGTATGGCCAATCTAACCAGCGCGTCTTTGAACTGTGGGAGGAAACTGGAGCACCCGAAAGAAGCTCACGCAGACACGGGAAGAACGTTGAAACTCCACAGACAGTCACCCAAGGCCAGAATTGAACCCGGGTCCCTGGTGCTGTGAGGTAGCACTGCTAATCATAGAATCATAGAATCTACAGTGCAGAAGGAGGCCATTTAACCCATCGAGCCTGCACCAACAATTCCACCCAGGCCCTATCCCCATAACTCCATGTATTTACCCTGCGAGTCCCCCTAACATTAAGGGGCAATTTGTCACAGCCAATCAACTGCGGCACGGTAGCACAGTGGTTAGCACTGCTGCTTCACAGCTCCAGGGACCTGGGTTCGATTCCCGGCTTGGGTCACTGTCTGTGTGGAGTTTGCACATTCTCCTCGTGTCTGCGTGGGTTTCCTCCGGGTGTTCCGGCTTCCTCCCACAGTCCAAAGATGCGCAGGTTAGGTTGATTGGCCATGCTAAAATTGCCCTTAGTGTCCTGAGATGCGTAGGCTAGAGGGATTAGTGGGTAAATGTGTAGGGATATGGGGGTGGGGCCCGGGTGGGATTGTGGTCGGTGCAGAGTCGATGGGCCGAATGGCCTCTTTCTGTACTGTAGGGATTCTATGATTCTTCTATGATTCTAACTTAACCCGCACCTATTTGGAGTGTGGGAGGAAACCAGAGCACTCGGAGGAAATCCATGCAGACACGGGGAGAATGTGCAAACTTGACACAGACAGTGACCTGAGGCCGGAGTTGAACCCGGGTCCCTGGCGCTGTGAGGCAGCTGTGCCAACCACTGTGCCACCGTGCCGCACTTGGAATCAGTACTTCAGGACTATGCTTACCAACCCTCATGGGGCTGAATTTTCCATTCCCCCAGCGGCCATGCTTCCTGTGGCAGGTTGGGCGGGGGGGCTGAAATGCGGTGAGCACCCATCCCACCAGCTTCACACCCACCTCCCAGCTCTCCCCCATAGTACTGGGGTGGGGGGAGGCGGAGGGGGGGGTGGGGGGGGGGGGGGGGGGGGGGGGGGCAAGAAGTCAACTATCAGCAGCCTACCCACAATGTTTAGGTGAATAATTAAGGTTCAATTAGTCTTGTTAACAAACCAATTACTGCCCGGCATTAAATGTTTTGTGTGGGAGTGAGAAGCCAAATTTTAAACTGGGGGGGGGGGGGGGGGGGGGTGTGCTCACCCTTTGGGGTTGCTCGTTGCTGATCGCACAGGCCCCTCCCCTCCACCTTATGTCAAACCCCATCTTCCTTCCCACCCACTCCCTCCTTTAAACCCATCCCCTGACCCCCCACTGCCCCTCTCCATAAACGACCCAAACCCTCCCAGCCCAAGGCCCTGGGCACACTTGCTCCTGGCATCGATTTTCCTCTTCTCCTGCAACTCCGGCTGTTGCCCCAATGCCATCCTGGCGCTGCCAGGGTTGATGGAGCTGGCAACCAATCGCATTGTGACCCAGTGAGGGGTGGAAGTCCCATTTGACCCTCGTTAATCAGCCACATGGTGATTGGTGGCTGTGGAACGAGTCGAGTCTGCGCCAATGACCCACCCCTCTCCCCCAGTCTGTAATATTCTGTCCACGGTGTTAGTCTTGATCCCAAGTGTTACCCAAGGAATAATCACCATTCCATCCAAGCTGCCAGAGTTGTGAGATGGACATCTGAAATACGAGATGATCTGGGACATTTTGACGACACGTCACCAACGCTTCAGCGCCGCTTATTCTGAACACTCTCTGAGGACTTCACCTATCCCAGCGGAATTACCAGACAGTTTTGGTGGCACATTGGCACAGTGGTTAGCGCTGCTGCCTCACAGAGCCAGGGATCCTGCTTCAATTCCCGGCTTGGGTCACTGTCTGTGCAGAGTCTGCACGTTCTCCCCGTGTCTGCGTGGGTTTCCTTCGGGCGCTCCGGTTTCCTCCCACAGTCCGAAAGATGTGCAGGGCAGGTGGATTGGCCATGCTAAATTCCCCCTTAGTGTTAGGGGTACTGGCTAGGGTAAATGAATAGGGTTGTGGGGATAGGGCCCATGTGGGATTGTAGTCAGTGCAGACTCGATGGGCCGAATGGCCTCCTTCTACACTGTCGGGATTCTATGATATAAATGGAATGCTCAAACATGGACATCTTGCTGGGGGTCTCCTTTTGTGCAGACGCGGAATAGGGAGGAAGACATAAGGCTGGACAGAACGGTGCCAGCCGCGGAGGGAGAGAGGAACTGGGAGTGAGGATAGTGAGATGGCATCCTGTTCCAGATGGGGATACAGGACAACCCCCCACCCTCCTCTGGACCTCCAATACCACCTTTAAGAAATTGTGCACCCTCTCCCTCAGTTCCTGAATGGATAGCAGCCAGTGCACTCCAGACCATCAGTGGGGTTGAGTGTGAGAGGTCCACATATACTGCCCCAGGGAAACTGTGTCTGGTCACCACTTGAGTGTCAAACCTGTTGGGTGTCTGGTTCAGCAGCTCCAGAACAAGTTCAAACTTTGGTAACCAGCCTTGAGGACCAAAACTGTGTTAAATTCAGACTTTTAAACATTTGAGCCTTATTAGCGCTGCATCTTTGTAGCAGCTATTTCCAATTTTAACCAAAATAACCCACTATGGGGTTTTGTTTTGCCATTTTTCTTTACCATAGAATCCCTACAGTGCAGAAGGAGGCCATTTGGCCCATCGAGTCCACACCAACTCTCCGAAAGAGCATCCCACCCAGGCCCAAAGCCCACCCCATCTCCGTAACCCTGCGTATTTACCATGACCAATCCACAGAACCTGTACACAGCTCTGACAAAGGGCCATCCAGACTCGAAACGTTGGCTCTATTCTCTCTCCACAGATGCTGTCAGACCTGCTGAGATTTTCCAGCATTTTCTGTTTTTGTTTCAGATTCCAGCATCCGCATTATTTTGTTTTAATCCCGCTAACCTACACATCTTTGGACACCACGGGGCAATTTAGCACGGCCAATCCACCTAACCTGCACATCTTTGGAGTGTGGGAGGAAACCAGAGCACCCGGAGGAAACCCACGCAGACACGGGGAGAATGCGCAAACACTACACGGACAGTCACCCAAGGCCTGAATTGAACCCGGGTCCCTGGCGCTGTGAGGCAGCAGCGCTAACCACTGTGCCACCGTGCCACTTTCATTTATTCGATATATTGACCGAGTGGCCTTTCGAGGCAGGTGGTTATGTCTTGAAACCTCCAGGAGTGCATCCGACTGGAACTGCCAACCTCAACCAGGACCAGGGCGACAAAAATAAATATCAGCTTCTGATTACCTTCCTGGTTGTCCCTATTAGAAAAGCATTGAGACACTGGGCGGGATTTTCCAGCTGCACTCGCCCCGAAACCGGAAAATCCCACCCGAGGTCAACGGACCTTTCCATTGTCCACCCCTCGCCCGCTCCAATTCCCGTGGCCGGCAGAACGGGAAAATCCACCCCACTGGGCGAGAAAGTAGAATAGATCAGCTGTGAATCCCACCGCAGTTGGATAGTCACTCCGGCAAAGTGATGCCTGGAGACCTGGGGAACCGTTCCCTAGCAACGCATCCACATTTCAGGAAGAGGGAATCATGCGATGAAAAGAATTAATCCAACACATGAGTCAATGTTCCATCGAGAGGCCCAGGTTAGGCAGGTGCTGTGGGTGCCATTACTGATGACTTGATGAGAAACATGACATTGAGAGTACAGTAAGGCAGACTTTGAACTTTATTCTTAGCTCCACTCTGTCTGCCTGTCTGTCGACCGAGACCTTGGCAGCATTTTAAAATCCAAAGTCAATGATGCTACTGCAGTGCATCCACCCCATAATAAACAGACAGCTGGAGTCAAAGAGACTGAAATGTGGGAAAGAAGTGTAAAAATAGGAACATGAGCAGGAGAAAGGAGAGGAAAAGGTTTAAAGGGATTATCAGAGATACACAGGGGAGCCATACATCTTTTTAGTGAGCAAGAGGCTGGAACCAGCTTGATGTGCAGGCAAATGACGTTCGGCAACTTTTCCCACCCCACATCTTTCTGCCCTTCTCTCTCTATGCAGCTGACCCAGAAGTTGGGTTCATTTGCGTGGGTCCCAGCAGCCCACGAGTATTTGATCACATAATCCAGGTTGACGTTCCCGTTGCAGGACTGAGGGTCTGCGGCACTGTAGGTGGTGTCATTTTTTTTTTGGATGAGATGTGGCTCCGTCTGCTCCCTTGAGTACAAAAGATTCCAGTTTTGAATCCAAGTTGAGGAATTCACCATGATGTCCAGAGCAATACCTTTCCTTCAGCCAACACCCAAAGCGGAGTGTCCTGAGGTCATGAAAGATGCTGTTGTTAGGGACCAGATCAGAAAGTCCAAGGTATATTATGAATTTAGCCTAGACCCTAACTTTATTTGATTTTGGCACTAGTGTGAGGGTGAAGTGTTTCACTCCAGGTGTGAGTCTATTGACTCATTAAGTAATTTTTGTTAAAATAAACTTTATTTAAGAACACAGTTAGAATATAACAAAAAAAGCGTAACTATTACCAGTTAAAATACTTGAACATGGCAAAGTATAATTCTTAACAGTTATCTATATAGTTCCAATTTAAGCAATATCCCCATAGACAGACATCCTTCTTCAGAACCAAAGCAGATATGCTCACCTGGATGCTAAATTTTAACTCATCTGGACAGATACAGAAAGACATCTGCCTTCTGGCTCCCATACAGCGGTTTCCAGAGAAAGAGCCACCTTCGAGCAACAACTTTGGAGAAAGAGAGCTATTTTCTGGCAGATTCTAGTCTCCAAATCCAGACAGAGAAAGAGACAGACAGAGAGCTATTTCTTCTCTCTACCGATCGAAAATAGCGATTGAACTGGGTTTCTCTCTGTGAGCCTAGCCTTGCCCAGTCACATGACTTTTCCTGTCAAAACCCAAATCAAGCCCCACTCTGAAAAACCCCAGGGGAAACACTAAAATAACAACCCTGCATCAGATCAGATTAAAACAAGCATTCAGCAATTAATATCAATTACGCTGCTGCAGTAACAACTTGGGCTGCCGGGTACAGACAAAGCGGTGCTGATAATAAAACAACTGCTAAAACAAATCCTGCACAGGAAATATGACACAAATACACTTCTTAAAGGCACAGTATTGTTGCACTATACAAATGCAAGTCTTCTTTCCACTGTAAGAAATAAAGTAAGTTCTGTTGTACACCTCTCAGTTCCTAAAGTCAAAAGAGTCAGTCAGAGGTCACAAATGTTGGGGACTCAACCACTGAAATCACAAATCAGGCAATTTATGCACAAACCCTCTGGAGGAAGGATGGAAAATGGTGAGTATGCCAGCAGTCTCAGAGTGTGTGGGTCCAATTGCTGGGATTCCGCACAGTACCTTGCACAAGGGTTGTGCCAGGCGAGAGACCTGCCCTGCCTCTTTTCAGGTAGTCCCACTGAACCACAAGCCAATCAGGCAGTGCTGAGGCCAGCTCCCACTGGAATCAAGACCCCAGGGGCCCCAACTCTCACCTACTGCCCCTAGCAGTTTGAAGCAATGTGACAATTGTGTGTGGGTGTTTCCAACAAAATAAGACCAATCTCTTCTTTTTGACCAAGTTAAACCTTTTTGGTTAAAACAAACATTCGGCAAAAAGTTTACCTTGGTCAACAAGAAAAGATTGGTCTAATTTTGGAGGAAACAAGGAGATGCTGGCCAATCAGAGGCTGATGGCTCTTGGATTGGCCGTTGGGTTAGCAGTTGCTGCTGCCGGATGGACAGGAACCGGAATCCCAGAATCGCAGAACAACCCCGGCCACAGGTAAGTAATGTGGGGGGAGGGGGGTGGGTTTCGCGACGTGCGGGGAGAGGGATGCAGTGTGGTCAGCAGCAAGAGCAGGAGGGTGGTTCTCACTAGATACCACCCCCCCCCCCCCACCCAATCCTTCCCGATGTGTAGACTCTCGGTTGGACACTGAGTGGCCTTGATTGAGGGGCCCCCATTCTCCTCCCATCCTAGAGGTGACCAGCTGGCTACACGGTTTTAGCTGCCACGTGCACCACATGGCGTGATGCCCACCTGTAGCTGGGTTAATACCAGCAGTGGCGGCATAAGGCCTGTGAGTGTTCATTCATTGGCCACTTAACAGTCCCAATAGGCAGCGAGATGGGATAGTTGACGACCAGCCTACCTGAAAGTGGGGGTGGGTTCCAGTATGCCACCATCCCACCCCATTAGACATCTTTCTCCACTCCAAACTCGCCACCTGAGAGGGCAGAAACATCGACCCTCTGTGACAGAAAGGCACATTCGCAACTCCACTTCTCTCTGTGTTTGGAGTTCTTGATGTCGAGATGCTGTAACGGAAAGAGAATTTCCCCAGGAACGGTAAACCCAATGTCTGGAATTTTACCGCGATGCCTGCCCCAAAATCGGGGCGGGCGCGGCTCACAGAACGGAACTCTCTGTTGGTCGAGGGTGGGATTTTACAAGCCTCACTTGAGCAAGGTCGTAAAATACCAGCCAATGTGTCAGAACAGCTCCAGGTTTGTGAGGTGCAATCTCAGTAGAGATGCCAGCAACCATCCCTTTACTCAGACACTGGTAAATTGATTTGATTTGATTTATTATTGTCACATGTATTAGTATACAGTGAAAAGTATTGTTTCTTGCGCGCTATACAGACAAAGCATACCGTTCATAGATTATATAAGGGGAGAAGGAAAGGAGAGGGTGCAGAATGTAGTGTTACAGTCACAGAAAGATCAACTTAATATAAGATAAAGGCAAGATACTACGGATGCTGGAATCTGAAACAAAAACAGGAAACGCTGGAGAAACTCAGCAGGTCTGACAACATCTGTGGAGAGAGAATAGAGCCAATGTTTCGAGTCTGGATGACCCTTCATCAGAGCTCAAGACGAAGGCTTATCCAGACTCAAAACGTTGGCTCTATTCTCTCTCCACAGATGCTATCAGATCTGCTGAATTTCCCCAGCGTTTTCTGTTTTGGTTTCAACTTAACATAAGGTAGGTCCATTCAAAAATCTGATGGCAGCAGGGAAGAAGCTGCTCTTGAAACTGGCTGCCAGTAAAGGTGATTAAAACCAGAACGTCCACACTTATTTATTAAACGTTTAGACCGGGATATTATGGCTCCATCGTGATGGGACCCGCTGTGGGAGATTCGGCATCCCAGCCAAGAGCCCATTAACCTTCCGCGGGAACAGATAGTCCCAGTAGTGGGCAGGGCTGGAAAATCCCACTCTTCAGCACAATAGTAGAGATTGGGTTTAGAATTCTAACTGGATGAGGTCCTAAAGTATCTTCTGAATCGTAGAACATAGAAAATAGAAACAGGAGGCGACCATTCAGCCCTTAGAGTCTGCTCCGCCATTCATTTTGATCATGGCTGATCATCATCTTGATCCCGCCTTCCCCCCATGTCCCTTGACCCCTTTAGCCCCAAGAGCTATATCTAGCGGCACGGTGGCACAGTGGTTCGCATTGATGCTGCACAGCGCCAGGGTCCCAGGTTCGTATTCCTGGCTTGGGTCACTGTCTGTGTGGAGTTTGCACATTCTCCCCGTGTCTGCGTGTGTTTCCTCCGGGTGCTCCGGTTTCCTCCCACGGTCTGAAAGACGTGCTGATTAGGTGCAGTGACCCTAACAGGCACCAGACTGTGGTGACTGGGGGAATTTCACAGTAACTTCATTGCAGTATTAAGTAATGTAAGCTTTACTTGTGACTAATAAATAAACTTTTACTTTTTAATTCCTTCTCGAAATTAGATACAACGTTTTGGCCTCAACTACTTTCTGTAGTCATGAATTCCACACATTCACCATCCTCTGGGTGAAGGAGTTTCTCCTCACCTCACTCCTAAAAGTCCTCAAACTATGACCCCTACCTGAACTCTCCCACCATCGGGAACATTCTTTCTGAATCTACCTTGTCTTGGGCTGCGTCCATTGTCACTGGTGAATGCCAACTGTATCGAGGGAGAAGGACAGCAGCAATCAGTTAAAAAATCCACATGCAGCAAGAATATGCCACAGCAGTGAAAAGGAGTGAGGCCGGCATAGATTAGCCATGATCATATTGAATGGCGGGGCAGGCTCGAAGGGCCTGGTGGCCCACTCCTGCTTCCTGTGTTCTTGTGTTCAGTCCATCATCTGAGACACTCCTTATAATAGCCCGTGCCCAAAACGCAGTGTTATAGACACTTCCCAATTCATTTAATCTCCTGTGGCCATTAATTAACCGTAGTTAGAGTCTATGAGGATGTCAGGGATTATGTAATACAATATGAAGTGGGTGAATGTGGTTAGTTAGCTGATATTTCATGTTGAAAGAGATGTGATTAAATGGGGGCAGAAATGTAGACATCTGCTGGAGAGTTACTGAGTGTCCCTGAAGCCCAGTGAGGACACAGACTGCTGTTTCAAATTTCAAATTGCATTTCAATTGAATATTGCCTCATAGGGGGAGAAAATAACCCAGCTAACACACCAGGGTGTTTTCTTCAAGTCCTGGCACTTGGCTTAGAGCAGCATTGACCGAGGTTAACCAGCCCCTGGAGCCTGAGTCAGAAATGGCAACTCACACACAGCCCGACCCATAGACCTTCACAGACCTGTGACAGCCCGGAGGGGCGGGGAGGGGGGGGGGGTGGTGGTCATCACCCATGTTTCCCCCAACTGCTCATTCTCAACAGTATCTCCATAGGGGGTGGCACTTGTCAACAAGGTGCTGAAGCATGAATTGAAAAATTGAGATCTTCGAATCAATTCCATTCAATGATATGAATCATAGAATCTCTACAGTGCAGAAGGAGGCCATTCGGCCCATCGAGTCTGCGTCAACTCTCTCTGATAGAGCATCTTACCCAGGCCCACCCCTGCCCTATCTCCGTGACCCCGCACATTTACCATGGCCAGTCCCCCCAGCCTACACATCTTGGGACGCACTCAGGGGCAATTTAGCATGGCCAATCCAGGCCCTATTCCCGTAACACTACATATTTACCCCGTTAATCACTTGACACCAAGGGGCAATTTAGCATGGCCAATCAACCTATCCCGCACATCTTTGGAGTGTGGGAGGAAACCGGAGCACCCGGAGGAAACCCAGGCAGACACGGGAAGAATATGCAAACTCCACACAGACAGTGACCCGAAGCGGGAATCGAACGCGGGTCCCTGACGCTGTGAGGCAGCAGTGCTAACCACTGTGCCACCGTGCCGCCCACGATATGATAGTGCAATGATTGAAATCATTCCCCGTCTGTCTCTGCAGTATGAAATTCTTCATCCTGATCTAACTCTTCAATAATTATGGGAGGAACAAAATGCTCCAAATAAAAATACTCCTGATACTTGGCTATGCTGAATAGTTCCAACCCAACACACATCACATCCACTGTCTCTGAGAGTGGTGCAGGCAGAATCGGACAGTGAAGGAAGAAACTGGTGTATCACAGCATTAACGACATTGAGTTGCTCTCTCCCTTTAGGGGCAGTGACGCTGAGATGATTAGCTGCTGTGTTTCACTAATGCCCACATAAATATTCCCCACTCCCAGTTCATCCATCCTTTAAATGATAATGTGAAAATTCCTAGTCAAACTGGTTCGTGAAGATATCAGTATAATGACTGGCACCGCACTGTCTATACAGCAAAGGTGGGGCCCACAGAGACATCTGCTTCTCCACAAGGCGGGTAGGAGAGTTTCCCTTTCAAAGCTTTCAGTTCCTCCTGTCAGAAAAGTGAAGCAAGATACAGTTTGTCTCTCAAATCTCTCCAGCCAGTGGCCTATTCTTATTTCCTCCCTGTCGCTCTTGGCTTGGCAAGGCTTGAACTTAATCAAAAGAGAAAACGCTGGAAAACCTCAGCAGGTCCGGCAGCATCTGTAAGGAGAGAAAAGAGCTGACGTTTCGAGTCCAGAGGACCCTTTAAGGGTCACCTGGACTCGAAACGTCAGCTCTTTTCTCTCCTTACAGATGCTGCCAGACCTGCTGAGATTTTCCAACATTTTCCCTTCTGATTTCAGATTCTAGTATCCGCAGCAATTTGCTTTTATCCTGAACTTAATCATTTTTTGTTCTTGTTGTTGGTTGTATTTGTCGAGAGAGGAACATCGACCAGGTGATTGCATTTGCACCGCCTTATTATAAGGAAACAACTGAAAGCTCTTCACATACAATTAAATCCAAGACCCTCTTTGCATTGAAAAAGATGAGAGCCATTTCGCGCACAGCAAGATTCCACAACAATTTTCATTTATATAGCACCACCAACACTGAGCACCTGTGGCTCAGTCAGTGGTACTCTCACCTCTCAGACATTGATGGGTTCAAGTCCCACTTAAGCACACGCAAAGTCAAGGTTGGAGGTCTGTGACCAGTGGTGTTCCGCAGGGCTCTGTACTGGGACCTCTGCTATTTGTGATATATATAAATGATTTGGAAGAAGGTGTAACTGGTGTAATCAGCAAGTTTGCGGATGACACGAAGATGGCTGGACTTGCGGATAGCGAAGAGCATTGTCGGGCAATACAGCAGGATATAGATAGGCTGGAAAATTGAGCGGAGAGGTGGCAGATGGAATTTAATCCGGATAAATGCGAAGTGATGCATTTTGGAAGAAATAATGTAGGGAGGAGTTATACAATAAATGGCAGAGTCATCAGGAGTATAGAAACACAGAGGGACCTAGGTGTGCAAGTCCACAAATCCTTGAAGGTGGCAACACAGGTGGAGAAGGTGGTGAAGAAGACATATGGTATGCTTGCCTTTATAGGACGGGGTATAGAGTATAAAAGCTGGAGTCTGATGATGCAGCTGTATAGAACGCTGGTTAGGCCACATTTGGAGTACTGCGTCCAGTTCTGGTCGCCGCACTACCAGAAGGACGTGGAGGCATTGGAGAGAGTGCAGAGAAGGTTTACCAGGATGTTGCCTGGTATGGAGGGTCTTAGCTATGAGGAGAGATTGGGTAGACTGGGGTTGTTCTCCTTGGAAAGACGGAGAATGAGGGGAGATCTAATAGAGGTGTACAAGATTATGAAGGATATAGATAGGGTGAACAGTAGGAAGCTTTTTCCCAGGTCGGAGGTGACGATCACGAGGGGTCACGGGCTCAAGGTGAGAGGGGCGAAGTATAACTCAGATATCAGAGGGACGTTTTTTACACAGAGGGTGGTGGGGGCCTGGAATGCGCTGCCAAGTAGGGTGGTGGAGGCAGGCACGCTGACATCGTTTAAGACTTACCTGGATAGTCACATGAGCAGCCTGGGAATGGAGGGATACAAACGATTGGTCTAGTTGGACCAAGGAGCGGCACAGGCTTGGAGGGCCGAAGGGCCTGTTTCCTGTGCTGTACTGTTCTTTGTTCTTTGTTCTTTGTTGACACGCCAGTGCAGTTACTAAGGGAGCACTGCACTGTCAGAGGTTCTGTCACTTGGATGAGAAGTTAAACCAAAGCTTCATCTGTCCCCTGGAGTGATGGTTAAAGATCCACTGGCACCATTTTGAAAAAGAGCAGGGAGTTCTCCCCGGACACCCAGCCAATATTGATCCCTTACTCAGCATCATTAAACAGAGAGGGGAGATGATGGCAGAACGCAAAGGGTGAAAGGGGAGATGGTGGTGGAGAGATATTCATAGAATCATTGAATCCCTAAATTTAAATTTAAAAGAGCAGTGTTAGTGATTGTGAGAGTTGATTTTCAGGAGTGTGGGGCGATTGTAGAAGGGATAACTTCAACACTGTAGATCATTGAATCCCTACAGTGCAGAAGGAGGCTATTTGGCCCATCAGGTCAACACCTACAACAATCCCACCCAGGACCTATCCCCGTAACCCCATGTATTTACCCTGCTAATCCCCCTGACACTAAGGGGCAATTTAGACTGGCCAATCAACTTAACCTGCACATCTTTGGAGTATGGGAGGAAACCGGAGTGGCACAGTGGTTAGCACTGCTGCCTCACAGCGCCAGGGACCCAGGTTCAATTCCCAGCTTGGGTCACTGTCTGTGTGGAGTTTGCACGTTCTCCCCGTGTCTGCGTGGGTTTCCTCCGGGTGCTCCGGTTTCCTCCCACAGTCTGAAAGACGTGTTGGTTAGGTGCATTGACCCGAACAGGCGTCGTAGTGTGGCGACTAGGGGAATTCACAGTAACTTCATTGCAGTGTTAATGTAAGCCTTACTTGTAACTAATAAATAAACTTAAAAAAAACTTTAAACCAGAGCACCCGGAGGAAATCCACACAGACACAGGGAGAACGTGCAAACTCCACACAGACAGTGACCCGAGGCTGGAATCGAACTCGGGTCCCTGGCGCTGTGAGGCAGCAGTGCTAACCATGGTGGTATAGTGGTCAGCACTGCTGCTTCACAGCTCCAGGGACCCGAGTTCTATCAGACATAGATAGAATGCAAGACTGGGCGGAGAAGTGGCAGATGGACTTCAACCCGGATAAGTGTGTAGTGATCCATTTTGGCAGATCCAATGGGATGGAGCAGCAGTATAAAATGAAGGGTACCATTCTTAGCAGTGTAGAGGATCAGAAGGACCTTGGGGTCCGGGTCCATAGGACTCTTAAATCGGCCTCGCAGGTGGAGGATGCGGTCAAGAAGGCGTATGGCGTACTAGCCTTCATTAATCGAGGGATTGAGTTTAGGAGTCGGGAGATAATGCTGCAGCTTTATAGGACCCTGGTTAGACCCCACTTGGAGTACTGCGCGCAGTTCTGGTCACCTCATTACAGGAAAGATGTTGAAGCCATTGAAAGGGTGCAGAGGAGATTTACAAGGATGTTGCCTGGATTGGGGGGCATGCCTTATGAGGATAGGTTGAGGGAGCTTGGTCTCTTCTCCCTGGAGAGACGAAGGATGAGAGGTGACCTGATAGAGGTTTACAAGATGTTGAGGGGTCTGGATAGGGTGGACTCTCAGAGGCTATTTCCAAGGGCTGAAATGGTTGCTACGAGAGGACACAGGTTTAAGGTGCTGGGGGGTAGGTACAGGGGGGATGTCAGGGGTAAGTTTTTCACTCAGAGGGTGGTGGGTGAGTGGAATCGGCTGACGTCGGTGGTGGTGGAGGCAAACTCGTTGGGGTCTTTTAAGAGACTTCTGGATGAGTACATGGGATTTAATGGGATTGAGGGCTATAGATAGGCCTAGAGGTGGGGATGTGATCGGCGCAACTTGTGGGCCGAAGGGCCTGTTTGTGCTGTGACTTTCTATGTTCTATGATGTTGATGCATTGGAAAGGGTGCAGAAGAGATTTACCAGGACGTTGCCTGGTTTGGAGGATATGGACTATGAAGAAAGATTGAACAAACTTGGATTTTTTTCAGTGGAGCGTCGGAGGATGAGGGGGGACCTGATAGAGGTTTACAAGATTATGACAGGCTTGGATAGAGTGGATAATCAGAGTTTTTTTCCCAGGGTGGAAGGTCAATTACTCGGGGACATAGGTTGAAAGTGAGAGGGGAAAGTTTAAAAGAGATGTAAGGGGCAAGTTTTTCACAGAGGGTGGTGAATGCCTGGAACTCACTGCCGGAGGAGGTGGTGGAAGTAGATTCTATCACAACTTTCAAGAGGCATCTGGACAGATACATGGACAGGCAGGGAATAGAGAGATATGGACCACGTAGAGGCAAGAAAATATTAGATTAGAGAGGCATCTGTGTCAGCACAGACTTGGTGGGCCGAAGGGCCTGTTCCTGTGCTGTACTGTTCTTTGTTCTTTGATGCAGAGGGAGTGCACAGCTCTCACAGTCAGTGTTGTGAGCAATCAGCACGCACCTCGCTTCACTCGCCCTTGCTTTACGTACGAATCACTTCAGTCACACCAGTAGGAAATAAACTACATGGATAGATATCAGCGGAATGGGGCAACCCTGCACGCAGGCAATGGCCAGTAAAATGTCTCATGGGGCCGTACCCAGAACCTGATGGGCCACATGTGGCCCCCGGGCTGTAGATTCCCCATCACCGATTTAAGAGGATGCTGAGTAAGGACATGAGGGAGAAAGGACTGGAGGGATATGCTGATCGTGTTGAGATGAAATAAGGTGGGAGGTTGGATCAGCAGGCCTGTCTCCGTGCTCTCATTTTGACACAAGATAGTGGTTAAGAATGAAGTAGAGCAGGAGACAATGTGAAGAAGATTACAACGTTGTGGGACTTAAGGGAGGTGGTGTGAGAAAGCAAACATTAACCACAGCAGTGTCAATAAAATAAATGGAGGCAAGGGCTTGTGACAGAGCAGGGGGAACCGAGACATGTTGAAGACCAAAAGGGAGGGGATATCTAGCAGACACAAGACCCATTTTATGACCTTGCCCAGAATCTACAGAGCACGTCAGTGTGAGGAGATTTCAGTGAATTCGTTGTAAATTACATCCTTGGGATATTTCTGGAGAATGTGCAAATGTTGTGCCTCAGGACTCAGAAAGCTGAAACAGCAATATCCTATCCGCCTGCCTTCTACAAACTGCTTTCCCAGCTCACGGACATTTAATTACACCCTTCCTTTTCTCTCTTTCTCACTAACTCCCATTTGGGTGCTTTGCCAATGACAATGTTTGAAGATGGCACAAATATCACTAATCGCTAGCTTCTTGACATCCCGCCTGGAATTACTGTGTTTAAGTTTCACATACAAATTAAAAGTTAGAGTTCCCAAGAGTATGCGAGTATATCGTATTTATAGGATAATGCAAAGCTCCCCAAATAACGTGCTACAATGACAAAGTGCGTCATACATGAAGGCAATTTAGTTGGTCTCGACACAGTTCAGAGGACTACCAGGAGCGTCTCATATTGAAATGTTCATTATACCTACAACCCCACCCTCATCATTTGGGTGGGTGAAGTAGGGGAGAGAGAAGTGGCATTTCCAACATCAGCAGGTCCCTAAGTACTTTATAGCCAATGAAATGTAGTTACTGTTGGAGTATAGTCACCAGTTTGTGTCCAGCAAGCTCCCACAGCAATGTGATGTTGACCAGATAGTCTGTTTATATTGCTAAATATTGGCCAGAAAGAGCAACATGGACCTTATAGAATCATAGAATAGAATCACAGAATCCCTACAGTGCAGAAGGAGGCCATTTGGTCCATCAAGCCTGCACCGACCAACAACAATCCCACCCAGGCCCTATTCCCGTACACCATGTATTTACTCTGCTAATCCCCCTGACACTAAGGGGCAATTTAGCATGGCCAATCCACCTAACCCGCACATCTTTGGACTGTGGCTGGAAACCGGAGCACCCGGAGGAAACCCACAGAGACACGGGGAGAAGGTGCAAACTCCACACAGAGTCACCCGAGGCTAGAATTGAACTGGCGCTGTGAAGCAGCAGTGCTAACCACTGTGCCACCGTGCTGCCCAAGTCTATTGATGGGAGAGGGCAGATCATGCTTTGGTTTACCATCTCCTGTGTTGATTGGCCATGCTCCAGTTTCTGACCACACTCCAAAGATGTGTGGGTTAGGTGGATTGGCTATGCTAAATTGCCCCTTAGTGTCAGGGGGATTCGCAGAGTAAATGCATGGTGTACGGGAATAGGGCCTGGTTGGGATTGTTGTTGGTCAGTGCAGGCTCGATGGGCCAGATGGCCTCCTTCTGCACTGTAGGGAATCTATGATTCTATTCTATGATTCTATAAGATCCATGCTGCTCTCCCTGGCCAATATTTAACCAATATAAACAGATTATTATTGCCCTTGGCATCGGGGAGATTAGCAGGGTAAATATGTGAGTTTACGGGGATAGGGCCTGGGTGGGATTGTTGTCAGTGCAAGCTCGATGGGCCGAATGGCCTCATTCTGCATTGTAGGGATTCTATGATTCTATCTGGAAGATGCAGCACTCACTCAATGCTGAATCCGAAATGTAATTCTGGATTATATGTTCATCCTTGGAAATGGAACATAGGAACAGGAGTAGACCATTCAGCCCCTCGAGACTGCCCCACCAGTCTGAGATATCATGGCTGATCTGCAAGCTGACCCCACATACTCCCCTTAACCTCTTCCTTCCCCTCCCCCATGTTAAATCTCTCTCCCGCCAATAAGTAAACTTATGTCTGGCCAGCAAGCAGTTAACACAGAAATATAAAAAAAGTCTCCAGTCTTCTGAAAAAAACAGAATTTGTTGGAGAAAAGTCAATAGATCAGCTTCGATCATGTTCCTGATTCTCACATGCCATTTGGAGACCATCCAACTATCAATATTTGAAATTCAAGGGATTTAAAGAGCCAGGAAATCTTGCAGGGAGCTCTGGTGTAGAAATTCCAGACACTAACATACTTGCTCGGGTTTTATTAGCTGGATTGGATAACCCAGAGTTACACTGGGACCTTTAGGTGTGATATTAAGACTATTATCAGCCAGTGCGTATCTGGAAATGGAAACCAGGTTGTGCTGTAGAGCTTGTGTTCATTTGACAGTAAACTGAAGAGACAGTTTAATATGCAGATACACTGAAGCAGTTAAGAGGAGTCTTTGCAGATTCAGCCAGTAAAAAGTCCAGTGGTTAACCTCCAAGAGTTATTTCATCTTGCTTTTTTTGAAGATTTGAGATTTAACTATTTACCTCATTGAAACAACCAACTTGACTGATTCGGAGAGCAATAGGGTGGGATTTTCCAGCTGCGCTCGCCCCAAGGTCAGGAAATCCCATCTGAGGTCAATGGATCTTTGCATGGTCCATGTCCCCTCCACTACAATTCCCATGGTGGGCGGGACAGTAAAATTCCACCCATAGTTTCAAACCCTCTGTCAGACGGCATGGTGGCACAGGGGTTAGCACTGCTGCCTCACAGCGCCAGGGACCCGGGTTCGATTCCGGCCTTGGGTGACTGTATGGAGTTTACATGTTCTTCCTGTGTCTGTGTGGGTTTCCTCCAGGTGCTCCCGCTTCCTCCCACACTCCAAAGATGTGAGGGTTAGGTGGATTGGCCATGCTAAATTGTCCCTTAGTGTCCCAAGATGTGTAGGTTAGGTGAATCAGCTCTATTAATTGTGTGGGGTTTACAGGGATGGGGCAGGGAAGAGGAACTGGGTAAGATACTGGGTTAGAAAGTCGGTGTGGATCTGATGGGCCGAATGGCCTCTTCTGCACTGTCGGGATTCTAGGACAGATTCTAAACTGTGTCAGCTATGGCGCGGTGGGTAGTACTCCAACATGTCTGCGTTACAGGGTGAAACCTCTCACTGCAGAGACACAAGAATTAAGTCTGGCTGACTCTCCCAGTGTCACACTATCAGGGGTGCTACATGGGTGAGATGTTAAACTGAGGCTTCATCTGGACATTAAGGATCCCGCGGCACTATTTTGTTCAGCAGAGGAGTTCTCCTGGGTATCTTAGCGAATATCATTAACCAACATCACAAAACAAAATACAGCTTGGTTGATGGATAATTACTAGGTTAGTTAGTTGCTTGGTATGTCAATTAAAGAAAGAAAGATGAGTGTGTTTTATTTGTGATGTGGAGATGCCGGCGTTGGACTGGGGTAAACACAGTAAGAAGTTTAACAACACCAGGTTAAAGTTTAACCTGGTGTTGTTAAACTTCTTACTGTGTTTTATTTAGCACTTTTCACAACCACCAGACGTCTCAAAGTATTCTACAGTCTATGGGGTACCTTTTGAAGTGTTGTCACTGTTATAACACGGTGGCACAGTGGTTAGCACTGCTGCCTCACTGCACCAGGGACCCGGGTTCAATTCCGGCCTTGGGTCACTGTCTGTGCGGAGTTTGCACATTCTCCCCATGTCTGTGTGGGTTTCCTCCAGGTGCTCTGGTTTCCTCCCACAGTCCAAAGATGTGCAGGTTAAGTGCATTGGCCGTGCTAAACTCTCCCTCGGTGTACCCGAACAGGCATCGTCGGAATGTGGCGACTCGGGGATTTTCGCAGTAACTTCATTGCAGTGTTAATGTAAGCCTGCTTGTGACTAATAAATAAAGCAGGAAACACAGCAGCCAATTTGCACACAGCAAACTCCTACAGGCCGGACCACACAAGAGCATCTGATTTTGTTATGTTGATTGAGAGACAAATATTGTTCAGAGCACCAGAGAGAACCCCCCAGGTCTTAAATATAGAAACATAGAAAATAGGTGCAGGAGTAGGCCATTCGGCCTTCTGAGCCTGCACCACCATTCCATATGCTCATAGCTGATCATGCACTTTCAGTATCCCACTCCCGCTTTCTCTCCATACCCTTTGATCCCTCTAGCCACAAGGGCCACATTCAGCTCCCTCATGGACATATCTAACGAACTGACCGCAACAGCTTTCTGTGGTAGAGAATTCCACAGGTTCACAACGCCCTGAGTGAAGAAGTTCTTCCTCATCTCAGTCCTGAATGGTTTACCCCTTATTCTTAGACTGTGACCCCTAGTTTTGGACTTCCCCAACATCGGGAACATTCTTCTCGCATCTAGCCTGTCCAGTCCCATCAGGATTTTGTGTTCCTATGAGATTCCCCTCTCATTCTTCTAAATCCCAGTGAGTACAAGCCCAGTTGATCCAATCGCTCTTCACACATCAGTCCTGCCGTTCCAGGAACCAGTCTTCTTCAAAAGAGTTCCGTGGGATTTGAGAGGGCAAATGGGAGCCTTGGTTTAATGTTTTCTCTGAAAGTTGGCACCTCTGTCAGTACAGCACTGTACACAGCCATGAAGCATTCATCATCCAGCTCGAACCCTGGAGTGGGATTTGAACCCAGACCCTTGTGACTCAGACGCAAGAATGTTGCCAATGAAGGCGCGGTTAACATGAAAATATTCGTTAATGAGTTGACGCCATTGCCTTGAGGAATGGCAACCCAAACATACATTACAAATAACACTTTGTGCAGAACAGGAATTGTAGGAAGAATCAATTCGCTCCAATGATCAGAGTGGTCCAATCGATTCATTCCAATTATATTGTAAGTCAAAGATACAAGGCAGCAGTTCTGAAGGAATCGGGCTGGGTTCCACGCAAACCAGCCTCCCACCCATTGACTCTGTCTACACTTCCCGCTGCCTCGGCAAAACAGCCAGCATAATTAAGGACCCCACACACCCCGGACATTCTCTTTTCCACCTTCTTCCTTCGGGAAAAAAGTCTGAGGTCGCATACCAACTGACTCAAGAACAGCTTCTTCCCTGCTGCTGTCAGACTTTTGAATGGACCTACCTCGCCCAAGTTGACCTTTCTCTAAACCCTAGCTATGACTGTAACACTACACTCTGCACTCTCTCCTTTCCTTCTCTATGAACGGTATGCTTTGTCTGTATAGCGCACAAGAAACAATACTTTTCACTGTACGTTAATACATGTGACAACAATAAATCAAATCAAGATTTTACGGCCTTGCTCGGGCAAGATCATAAAATCCTGCCTGAGGCAAACAGAGATTTCCATTCTGGGATCCTCGCCTGCCCCAGAATCAGGGCGGGCGAGGGGTGGAGTTTGATACGTCACGTTGGTCTCAAAACATTAACTCTGCTTCCCTCTCTACAGATGCTGCCAGGCCTGCTGAGTTTTTCCAGCATTTTCTATCTTTACATCCTCGTTTGTGTCAGCAGATTCGAGGGCGAGAGGTCGAAGATTTATATTGAATCATTAGCAAAACTCAAGATTAACTTTTGATGATACTTAGAATCATAGAATCCATACAATGCAGGAGGAGGTCATTCGGCCCATCGAGTCTGCACCAACTCTCTGACAGAGCATCTTACCCAGGCCCTCCACCCACCCTATCTCCGTAACCCCACACACTCATCATGGTTAATCCGCCTAACCTGCACATCTTTGGACTTGTGAGATAAAATTTCCTCCTGACTTTGGAATAGCTCAAGGCATTTAACATTTAATCAGATAGTTTCTCCAGAGCCATCGCTATTGCAAATTGGGCGACATGGCAGCCAAACTACACATTTTAATTTTTTTGGTAAGGATCATTTTCTCCTCTTTGTTCTTTCTGGATTTTCTATCCCCAGGTTCACCGGGCAGGGTAGGTGGCGAAAGCTCACGGGTCTCATAGAAATCATAGAAACCCTACAGTACAGAAAGAGGCCATTCGGCCCATCGAGTCTGCACCGACCACAATCCCACCCAGGCCCTACCCCCATATCCCTACATATTTTTACCCACTCATCTATGCATCCCAGGACGGCACGGTAGCACAGTGGTTAGCACTGCTGCTTCACAGCTCCAGGGTCCCGGGTTCGATTCCCGGCTCGGGTCACTGTCTGTGTGGAGTTTGCACATTCTCCGCGTGTCTGCGTGGGTTTCCTCCGGGTGCTCCGGTTTCCTCCCACAGTCCAAAGATGTGCGGGTTAGGTTGATTGGCCAGGTTAAAAAATTGCCCCTTAGAGTCCTGGGATGTGTAGGTTAGAGGGATTAGCGGGCAAAATATGTGGGGATAGGGCCTGGGTGGGATTGTGGTCGGTGCAGACTCGATGGGCCGAATGGCCTCCTTCTGCACTGTAGGGTTTCTATGATTTTTATGACACTAAGGGGCAATTTGAAGCATGGCCAATCAACCTAACCCGCAGATCTTTGGACTGTGGGAGGAAACCGGAGCACCCGGAGGAAACCCACGCAGACACGAGGAGAATGTGCAAACTCCACACAGACATCTCCTTTGATTCCACCAGCTCTCTCAGTGACCAGAAGAAGAGGAACTCTTGATTCTACTGAATTTGTCATTATCAGGGCTGGCAGGTATGTGCGCATACATGCTAGAAGGAACCATTATCTCCAGGGGACTGGACTGTGAATGGTAACTGGAGGTGCTTACTGGACACCGGCACAAACTCAAATGATGCACCATAGAAAGCATTCTTTCCAGATGTATCACAGCTTGGTATGGCTCCTGCTCTGTCCAAGACCACAAGAAACTACAAAGGGTTGTGAAAGAAGCCCAGACTATCACGCAAACCAGCCTCCCATCCACTGACTCTGTCTACACTTCCCGCTGCCTCAGAAAAGCAGCCAGCATAATTAAGGACCCCACGTGCCCTGGACATTCTTTCTTCCACCTTCTTCCGTCGGGAAAAAGATACAAAATTCTAAGATCATGCACCAACCGACTCAAGAACAGCTTCTTCCCTGCTACCATCAGACTTTTGAATGGACCTACCTCACATTAAGTTGATCTTTCTCTACACCCTAGCTATGACTGTAACACCAAATTCTGCACCCACTCCTTTCCTTCTCTATGAGCGGTATGCTTTGTCTGTATAGCGCGCAAGAAACGACATTTTTCACTTTTTGCTAATACGTGTGACAATAATAAATCAAATCAAATCAAAATCTGCCCAGTGCAATCAGACAGCCCAAGGGGAAGCAGATGCAATTAAATGAGAAGACAAGAAAAGTTTGCATTTATATAGCATCTTTAACATAGCAAAACATCCTAATGGGATGTTAAATGGGACAGACTTTGAACCAATCTAGCAGCTCAAGACAGGGCATCCATGAGGCGCTGTGAGCCATCATCAGCAGCAGAATTGTACTCAACCACAATCTGTAACCTCATGGCCCGGCATATCCCCCACTCCACCATTACCACCAAGCATGGGGATCAACCCTGGTTCAATGGAGAGTGCAGGAGGGCATGCTGGGAGCAACACCAGGCATACTTAAAAATGACGTGTCAACCTGGTGAAGCTAAAACACTGGACTACTTGCATGTCAAACAGCAAAAGCAGCAAGTGATAGACAAAGCTAGGCGATCCCACAACCAACGGATCAGATCTAAGCTCTGTGGTCCTGCCACATTCAGCTGTGGCAAACAATTAAACAACTCACTGGAGGAGGAGGGTCCACAAATATCCCCATTCTCAATGGTGGAGGAGCCCAGCGCATCAGTGCAAAAGATAAGGCTGAAGTATTCGCAGCAATCTTCAGCCAGAAGTGCCGAGTGGATGATCCATCTTGGCCTCCTCCTGAGGTCCCCAGCAGCACTGATGCCAGTCTTCAGCCAATTTGATTTACTCCACGTAATATCAAGAAACACTGCAAGTACTGGATATTGCAAAGGCTATGGGCCCTGAGAATATTGCGGCAATAGTACTGAAGACATGTGGTCCTGTACTTTCCATACCCCTAGACAATTACCGCCCCATCAGTCTACTCTCAATCATCAGTAAAGTGACAGAACGGTTCGTCAACAATGCTATCAAGTGGTACTTGCTTCACAATAACTTGGTCACTGACAGTTTGGGTTTCACCAGGGACACTCAGCTCCAGACCTCATTACAGCCTTGGTTCAAACATGGACAAAGGAGCTGAATACCAGAAGTGAATTGAGAGTGACAGCCCCTGACATCAAGGCAACATTTGACCAAGTGTGGCAGCAAGGAACTACAAAAGGTCGTGAATGCAGCCCAATCCATCACGCAAACCAGCCTCCCATCCATTGACTCTGTCTACACTTCCTGCTGCCTCGGCAAAGCAGCCAGCATAATTAAGGACCCCACGCACCCCGGATATTCTCTCTTCCACCTTCTTCCTTCGGGAAAAAGACACAAAACCGGACTCACCACATAAACACAATGGCTACAACAGCAGGTCAGAGGCTTGGAATACTGTGGCGAGTAACTCACCACCTGACTCCCCAAAGCCAGTCCACCATCTACAAGCCACAAGTCAGGACTGTAATGGAATATTCTCCACTTCCCTGGATGAGTCCAGCTCCAACGGCACTCAAGAAGATCAACACCATCCAGGGCAAAGCAGCCCGCTTGATTGGCACCACATCTACAAACATTTGCTCCCTCCAACACTGACACACAGTGGTGTACCATCGACAAGATGTACTGCAGGAACCCGCCAAGGCTCTTTCGACAGCACCTTCCAAGCCCACGACCACTACCATCTAGAAGGACAAGGACAAGCAGATACATGGGAACACCACCACCTGCAAGTTCCCCTCCAAGCCACTCACCATCCTGACTTGGAAGTATATCACCGTTTCTTTACAGTCACTGGGTCAAAATCCTAGAACTCCTTCCCTGATAGCACAGCGGGTGTACCTAACACCCCAGGGACTGCAGCGTTTAAAGAAGGCAACTCAGCGCCACTTTCTCAAGGGCACCGAATGTTGGGTAGTAAACGCGGGCCTAGCCAGTGACGCCCACATTCGATGAATGAATTTTTTAAAAACATCCCAACAGGCACACAGGAGTGGTTGTGAAACAAAGCTTGACACCAAGACACTGAAGGAGAGGTGCCCAAAAGCTTGGTCAAAAAGGCAGCCCTTAAGGAACATCTGGAATGAGGAGAGCAAGATAAAAAGACTTAGGGAGGAAATTCTAGAGTTTAGAGATGTCGACCACTGGAACACAGCTACCACTGGTGAAGGGATGAAAATCAAAGGTTAAGGAGGTATGTGGACCTCCCCCCTCTTCCTGTCCTTTCAGGTGATATTTGGGGATGGGGGTGGGGGGTAGGGGGGTGTGGCGGGGAGATGGGGGAAAGTGCTGCACAAGAGGCAAAAATTGGAGGAATGCAGAGATACTGTAGAATAGGAGGCAATTATAAAGATAGGGAGGGGAAAAGCCAGGGAGGGAGATTCTCAGCAACATGACTCTTTTTCTCTGTGAGTTCATATAAGGCTCGGCAAATGTGAATAAGTTATAAGATATCCTTTGTGTGCAGATATGTTCAAGTTCTGGAACTCCCTACCATCTCGGCCTCTACTTCACTCCTCCTCCAAACCTACATCTTTAGCCGCATGAGCTCATACCTTCTTACGTGTCAATCTGTGTGTGATAACGCGCCTATACCACATGTCTGACCCTGATAAAGAACAAAGAACAAAGACAATTACAGCACAGGAACAGGCCCTTCAGCCCTCCAAGCCTGCACCGATCATGCTGCCTGACTGAACTAATACCCCCACTCTTCTGGGGACCATATCCCTCCATTCCCATCCTATTCATGTTTCTGTCCAGACGCCCCTTAAAACTCACTATCGTATCAGCTTCCACTACCTCCCCCGGCAACAGGTTCCAGGCACCACCACCCTCTGTGTAAAAAACTTGCCTCGTACATCTCCTTTAAACCTTGCCCCTCGCACCTTAAACCTATGCCCCTAGTAATTGACTCTTCCACGCTGGGAAAAAACTCCTGACTGTCCACTTTGTCCATGCCCCTCATAATCTTGTAGACTTCTATCAGGTCACCCCTCAACCTCCATCGTTCCAGTGAGAACAAACCAAGTTTCTCCAACCTCTCCTTATAGCTAAAGGTGCTATATAAATGTGTGTTGTTTCAGTAGACTAAAGGGACCATGGAATCCCTACAGTGCAGAAGGAGGCCATTTGGCCCGGTCAGCCTTCACTCACAACAATCCCACCCAGACCCTATCCCCGTAACCCCACGTCTTTACCCTGCTACTATCCCTGACACTAAGGGGCAATTCAGCCCGGCCAATCCCCAGTCAACCTACCCACACATCTTTGGGGTCTGGGAGGAAATCAGAGCACCCGGAGGAAACCCACGCAGACACGGGGAGAACTTGCAAACTCCACACGGTCAGTTACCCAAGGCCGGAATTGAACCCCGGGTCTCTGGCGCTGTGAGGCAGCAGTGCTAACCACCGTGCCGCCGTGCCGCCCACCAGCAGTCTCTATCCCGTGTTGCACTTAAACTCACAAAAGGAATACTGGCTGGAATTGTTTTTCCATGGAAGGCTGCAGAGATATTATTTTAAAAGCCGGGAATGTTAGAACGCTGAAATGATGGCAGGAAATGTTGCAAATGCACAGCAGAAAAATCAGGCCAGCGTTTTTGCAAGTAGGATATCAAATTGTCCTTTCTGCGTATTTCCCAGTGTTCTCTGTCAGTGGCAGTGACGCCGCTCTGAATGTTCCTGCGTTTGGTTTACAGGAACCCTCCCGAGTTTAATTCCATGATTGTATTCAAGCTGTGGACCAATGGGGAGCACAGTAAGTAGTCTCACAACACCAGGTTAAAGTCCAACAGGTTTATTTGGTAGCAAATACCATAAGCTTTCGGAGCAGAGCTCCTTCGTCAGATGGAGTGGATATCTGTTCTCAAACAGGGCACAGACACAGAAATCAAATTACAGAATACTGATTAGAATGCAAATCTCTACAGCCAGCCAGGTCTTAAATGTACAGACAATGTGGGTGGAGGGAGCATTCAACACAGGTTAAAGAGATGTGTATTGTCTCCAGACAGAACAGCTTGTGGAATTCTGCAAGTCCAGGAGGCAAGCTGTGGGGGTTACTGATAATGTGATATAAATCCAACATCCCGGTTTAGGCCGTCCTCATGTGTGCGGAACTTGGCTATCAGTTTCTGCTCAGCGACTCTGCGCTGTCGTGTGTCGTAAAGGCCGCCTTGGAGAACGCTTACCTGAAGATCCAAGGCTGAATGCCCGTGACTGCTGAAGTGCTCCCCCACAGTGACCAATGGGGACACAGGGAGACAGGGTCCAGGATTAATCCATGCCAGGAGAGGTGGGGCCCTTTAAACCTAAACCGATCATTGAAGGGTGAGGTGGGACAGAAACGGTTACATTCTGGGAGTAAATCTACACAGGTGAAGGGTGGGATCTTGCAGAAACCCATCCCACACGCTTGTGGCACCTTTAACCCCTTAACTACAAAATCACTTAAAATATTTCAACAAAGCAGAACAGGATGTGGCGTGAGAGAGGTGTGGTCAGGCAGGTAAATGGGTTAAGTAGAGAATTCAATAATTTCACAGGTCTCCTGTGAAATTATTGAATTCTCTACCCGAGTCTATATCATTTTTTCAGTCACCCAAAGTGTTAATTATAGCGAACTTTCAGTAATCGACTGACACAAAAAGGAGCCAAAAAAAATTAGAAATTTTAATCAAATCCTGCTTCACAGAATCATAGAATCCCTGCTGTGCAGAAGGAGGCCATTCGACCCATCGAGCCTGCACCGACAACAATCCCACCCAAGCCCTCTCCTCATAACCCCATGTATTTACCCTATTAATCCCCCCGACACGAAGGGGCAATCCACCTAACCAGCACATCTTTGGACTGTGGGAGGAAACCGGAGCAGCCGGAGGAAACCCACGCAGACACGGGGAGAATGTGCAAACTCCGCACAGACAGTGACCCGAGGCCGGAATTGAACCCGGGTCCCTGGCGCTGTGAGGCAGCAGTGCGAATGACTGTGCCACTATTTTATTAACTTATTTTAATTTTAACTTTATTAAGAATATACCCAAAAATGGACAGTAAGTAGAATATATTTTAATTCATTCATAGGATGTTGGCGTTGTTATCAAAGCCAGCATTTATTACCCATATCACTTACAATGCATCTGTCAGAAACATTGGAGCATTCTGTATATAATGAGCTGTTCTGCAGCACAGTAACTTCTTGTTTAGACAACCATGGCAGATCTTTTTGTACACAGCAAGATCCCACAAACAGCTGGAAATTCCCACAAACCAGTGATTCTCAAACATTTCCGTCCACGGACCACTCGAGTGGGTCAAAAGACCCTGCGGATCACCCATCAGCCCTATCCTATCCACTTGCACATATCACCACAAACAAACTCGTTAGACTTTTGAACGAGCCCACCTCGTATTAAGTTTATCTTCCTCTGCACCCTAGCTATGACTGTAACACCACATTCTGCACCCTCTCCTTTCCTTCTCTATGAACGGTATGCTTTGTCTGTATGGCGCACAAGAAACAATACTTTTCACTGTATACGAATACATGTGACAATAATAAATCAAATAAAATTATCCTGGTGTGGACAAAGAGCAAAAGGAAAGGCAGTCTGGCCTAGGTTAAAGTAAAGTTTATTTATTTGTCACAAGTAAGGCTTACATTAACACTGCAATGAACTTACTGTGAAAATCCCCTAGTCGCCACACTCCGACGCCTGTTCGGATCAATGCACCCAACCAGCACATCTTTCAGACTGTGGGAGGAAACCGGAGCACCCGGAGGAAACCCACGCAGTCACAGGGAGAAATGTATACTTTGTCTGTATAGTGCGCAAGAAACAATACTTTTCACTGTATACCGATACATGGGACAATAATAAATCAAATCAAAATCAAGCTGGAAGCCAATACAGGAATGTTGGAAATGTGATCCATCTGTGAGCATTTTAAAATTAAGTACCAAAAATAAATTATTAATTTGTGCCACAGACAAAAGTTTAAACATTTTCACATTATAAACATCAAGATACAAAAGAACATACTTGAAAAATTCTCATATGTGTTATCAAATGAACTAATAGTTATCCCATACCTATATTAATCAAACAAAATCAATAGGAACATAAATCTTGCTTATAAAATAACATTGTTGTTGCTCACACTGATGCCATCTCGTGCTGCGCACACTGGGCCGGTCTGGTTGTTTGATATGATGGGGCTGAGGGTTCTGGAAGGTGTTCCTGTATTAGTTTCCACCTTGATTTGATTTATTATTGTCACATGTATTAGTATACAGTGAAAAGTATGGTTTCTTGCGCACTATACAGACAAAGCATACCGTTCATAGAGAAGGAAAGGAGAGAGTGCAGAATGTAGTGTTAAAGTCATAGCTAGGGTGTAGAGAAAGATCAACTTAATACGAGATAGGTCCATTCAAAAGTATGATGGGAGCAGGAAAGAAGCTGTTCTTGAGTCGGTTGGTACGCGACCTCAGACTTTTGTATCTTTTTCCCGACGGAAGAAAGTGGAAGAGAGAATGTCCAGGGTGCGCGGGGTCCTTAATTACGCTGGCTGCTTTGCCGAGGCAGCGGGAAGTGTAGACAGAGTCAATGGATGGGAGGCTTGGCATTGTTCATCAGTGACTTGTGTTTTGGACCAGACAGCAGACCATCTGGAGTCCCTCATGGGCCACCAGTGATCCACAGGCAACACTCTGAGAACTATGGCTTTGATGGCGGCACGGTGGCACAGTGGTTAGCATAGCTGCCTCACAGTGCCAGGGACCCGGGTTCAATTCCTGGCTTGGGTCACTGCCTGTGTGGGGTTTGCACGTTCTCCCCGTGTCTGCGTGGGTTTCTTCCGAGTACCCGGTTTCCTCCCACACTCCAAAGGTGTGCGGGTTAGGTGGATTGGCTATGCTAAATTGCCTTTTAGTGTCCCAGGATGCATAGATTAGAGGATTGGCAGGATGAGCTTGTGGGGTTGAGGGATGGACCGGGATGGGATACTCTGTCGGGGACGGGGGGGAGGGTCAGTGCGGACTTGATGGGCTGAGTGGCCTCCTTCTGCACTGTCGGGATTCTATGAATTAGTTAATGGTGATATTAGCTGAGAGAGGCAATTTGGCCAAGAGAAGGCCCTGATCTCTTTTGAATAACGTCAGAGTATCTTAATGCCCCCTCCGCCCCCGCCAATTTGATAGGAGCAGGAATAGGCCATTCCTGTCCTTCAAGCCAGCTCCATCATTCACATCATCCCATGCCCGACTCCACTTTCCCACCCGCTCACCAACTCACTTGGCTCACTGGAGGTCAATCATCTATTTCAGTCTCGAATATATTCAACGATGGAGCATCCGCCCCCTGCTGGGATAGAGAATTCCAATCGCTCACCACCTTCTGAATGAAGACATTTCTCTTCATTCAGTCCTAAAGGATCCTCCTCTTATCCTCCTCTTATCCTGAGAAAGCTTTGACAAAGGGTCATCTGGACTCGAAACGTCAGCTCTTTTCTCTCCTTACAGATGCTGCCAGGCCTGCTGAGATTTTCCAGCATTTTCTCTTTTGGTTTCAGATTCCAGCATCCGCAGTAATTTGCTTTTAAACACCATGAGGTACTTCACTGACATCAGGATGAATGAAATGAGAATAATCCCAGGAATGACCCCAGGAATGGAGGGTTTGTTATGTGAGGAGCAGTTGAGGAGCCTGGGTCTATACTCGATGGAGTTTAGAAGGATGATGGGGGGATCGAATTGAACTGAGAGGCCTGGATAGAGTGGACATGGAGGGGATGTTTCAAGTGGGAGAGACTAGAATTTGAGGCACAACCTCAAAGTGAAGGGACGCTCCTTTAAAACTGAGATGAGGAGGAATTTCTTCAGCCAGAGGGTGGTGAATCTGTGGAACTCTTTGCCACAGAGGGCTGTGGAGGCCAGGTCATTGAGTGTCCTTAAGACAGAGATAGATAGGTTCTTGATCAATCAGGGGATCAGGGGTTATGGGGAGAAGGCAGGAGAATGGGAATGAGAATCATATCAGCCATGATTGAATGGCGGAGCAGACTCGATGGGCTGAATGGCCTGATTCTGCTCCTATACTAGATGGTCTAGTAAGTGCAGAGGATGCCAGGCATGGAGGTGAGCGGATTGGATGAAAGAGCTGTCTTGGCGCATGGGAACTGTATCAAAGTTTTGAAAAAGGCAGAAAGACATAAAACAGCCCTCTCGCCCTCACCACTCACCAACAACCGCCCCCCCTCCACCTCCTCCCACCCATCCACCCCCTCCCCCCACACACACACACACTTCCCATGCCCTACCCATGCCAACCAGAATGTCTCATCTTAACTTTTAATGTCTCTCCAAATTTTCCTCTCCCACCTGCGACAATGCCCACTGCCGGTGTTGGGGGCCAGAAAATCCCACCCATAGTCCCACTTCAAAGAGTCCATAACCACTTGGAGTTGTCAATCAGACTGTGAAATGGCAGACACTCTAGAGTGATGGTGGACTATTGTGATGTCAGTCATGCAGCACTAATCCCGTAATGGCAGCCCCAAGGTTTAGAGTGAAACAGCAAGCAGACCAGCCACATAAATACAGTAGCTACGAGATCGGTTCGGAGACTGTGTATTCGCCCCAAAGCCCATCCACCATCAACAAGACACAGATTAGGAAGGTGATGGAATACTGTACACTGCCTGGATGAGTGCAGGTCCAACAACTCGCAAGAAGCTCACCACCATCCAGGACTAAGCAGCCCACTTTATAGAAATCTCATTCACTGTCTGGTTATTCACTCCTTCCACCACCGGATCACAGTGGCCGCAGTATGTACTGTCTACACGTGGCACTGCACCCACCATCTTGTCAAGCTGCCTTCGAAAGCAACTTTCAATACTGTAACTTCCACCATCTAGAAGGACAAGAGTGACAGGCACTTGGAAGCACCACCAACTGTAAGTTCTCCTCCAAGTCACACACTGGGAGGAATCTTACCAAAAAATGGCAGAGTGTTGTTTCCGGCAAGAAAATCATGGAATCATAGAATCCCTACAGTGCAGAAGGAGGCCATTCGGTCCATCGAGTCTGCACCAACCTCAATCCCACTCAGACCCGATCCCCATAACCCCTCAAATTTACCCTGCTAATCCCCCTGACACTAGGGTCAATTTATCATGGCCTAACCCACACATCTTTGGACTGTGGGAGGAAGCTAGAGCATCTGGAGGAAACCCACGCAGACACGAGGAGAACGTGCAGACTCCGCACAGACAGACCCGAGGCTGGAATTGAACCCAGCTTCTATTGAACCGACAGCTTCTTCCCTGCTGCTGTCAGACTTTTGAATGGACCTACCTTGCATTAAGTTGATCTTTCTCTACACCCTAGCTATGACTGTAACACTACATTCTGCAATTCGCTCGTTTCCTTCTCTATGAACGGAATGTTTTGTCTGTATAGCGCGCAAGAAACAATACTTTTCACTGTATGTTAATACATGTGACAATAATAAATCAAATCAAATCAGCTCCCTGGCGCTGTGAGGCAACAGTACTAACCACTATGCCACCGTGCCGCCCTGTGCAACTGGCGTGTTTCTCTCCGGATCTTACCACACTGCCTAAAAAAATCAAGGGGCATGTTTCACACCATTAGGCAGGGGGGGGCGGGGCCTCAACACGCCAGCAAAATCTGGCTGCACTGAGACCCGGGGGCCATCTTTATATGAACAGGAATAAACCTCCCCCCAGCTAACATGGAGGTCTCGGGGGTTCTTATCCGCATCCCTGATCAAAGTTGGCACTTCCCTCCCCCCCTTCCCCCAATCATCAGCCCCTTCCTCATCCCCCAACTCAGAACCCCCCATCATCTTCACCTTGAAATACATCGCCGTTCCTTCACTGTCGCTGGGTCAAAATCCTTGAACTCCCTCCCCAACAGCACTCTGGGTGTACCTACACCACATTGACAGCAGTGGCTCAAGAAAACAGCTCACCACCACCTTCTCGAGGGCAATTAGGGATGGATAATAAATGGAGTTGGCTCTATTCTCTCTGATGTGGAGATGCCGGCATTGGACTGGGGTGAACACAGTAAGAAGTCTCACAACACCAGGTTAAAGTCCAACAGGTTTATTTGCTACGAAGGAGCAGTGCTCCGAAAGCTTATGGTATTTGCTACCAAATAAACCTGTTGGACTTTAACCTGATGTTGTGAGACTTCTTACTCTCTCTCTCCACAGATGCTGTCAGACCTGCTGAGATTTTCCAACATTTTCTGTTTTGGTTTCAGATTCCAGCACCCACAATATTTTTGCTTTTCATTTATATAGCACCTTTCACAGCCTCATGGCATCCCAAATCCTTTTGCAGCCAATGAAACACCCTTGAAATATAGTCACTTGTGATGTAGGAAGTGTGGCTGCCAATTTGCTCACAGAAAACTCCTACAACAATGTCAGAACAATCGGGTTTCTTTCTTTTTTTACTGATGCTGATTGGGGGATATATTTTTCCAGGATCCCAGGGAGGAGTCCGCTGCTCATCTTGAAATTAATGCGACCGGATTTTGTACACCCACCAGAGAGAGCAGAAGGGACCTTTGTGTCATGTCTTTCTGAACGATAGCACCTCTGATACAACACTGCGAGAATCAGCCCAGAGTTTGCGCTCAAGTTGCTGGAAGAGCTCCTGAACACAAGGCAAGCTCTGACTCTGCGATGGGGGCGCGACAAGCTGAGCCACAGGGGGCACTGACAGCAACAATTTATATTTACGTAGCACCCTTTCCAAGGCTCTTCACAGGAGCGTTATAAAACAAAATACGACACCAAGTCACAGAAGGAAATATTTGATCAGGTGACCAAAAGCTTGGTCAAAGAGGCTGATTTTAAGGAGTATATTAAATTGAGGTAGAGAGGTGAAAAGGTATTAGGAGGGTATTAGAGGAAGGACAATGACCTAGGGACCTGGGTTCGATTCCCGGCTTGGGTCACTGTCTGTGTGGAGTTTGCATGTTCTCCCCGTGTCTGCCTGGGTTTCCTCTGGGTGCTCCGGTTTCCTCCAACAGTCTGAAAGACGTGCTGGTTCGGTGCATTGGCCATGCTAAATTCTCCCTCAGTGTAGCCGAACAGGTGACTAGGAGATTTTCACAGTAACGTCATTGCAGTGTTAATGTAAGCCCACTTGTGGCAATAATAAATAAACTTTTTTTAAAAAAAACTTCATGTTGGTGAAACAATCTGACAAGGCAACATGGCCATGGAATCATAGGTGCTGGTAGAGAGATAGAGTTAGCATTAAAGTGGTGGCCAATCATATACCCTTGGTCCGTATTCTGACCAGCAATGTTTAATCGAGGAACAGGAAAGTCAACTGAAAAATGCTGGGCTGCTCCAAAGGCAGCAAAGGCTGGAGAAAGGCTGCTACATCAGGATCAGATTAAGTTTATTTATTAGTGTCACAAGTTGGCTTACATTAACACTGCAATGAAGTTACTGTGAAAATCCTCTAGTCGCCACATTCCGGCTCCTGTTCGGGTACACTGAGGAAGAATTTAGCATGGCCAATGCATCTAACCAGCACGTCTTTCGGACTGTGGGAGGAAACCGGATCACCCGGAAGAAACCCATGCAGACACGGGGAGAACCTGCAGACTCCACACAGACAGTGACCCAAGCCAGGAATCGAACTGGGGTTCCTGGCACTGTGAGGCAGCGGTGCTAACCACTGTGCCATCATGGACATGCACAAAAGGAGGAAAGTGAGGGTAGCCATGGAAAGGGGCACCAAGCTTGTACCTGAACAGGGGTAAATTCAAAGCTAATCACCTATAGGATATAGACATGGGCCTATGGGATATGTGCAATCAGCCCACTCGTAGTAGAAACATTGGGGTGGCACGATGGCACAGTGGTTAGCACTGCTGCCTCACAGCACCATGGACCCGGGTTCGATTCCCAGCTTGGGTCACTGTCTGTGTGGACTTTGCACATTCTCCCCGTGTCTGTGTGGGTTTCCTCCGGGTGCTCCAGCTTCCTCCCACAGTCCAAAGATGTGCGGGTTAGGTGGATTGGCCATGCTAAATTGCTACTTAGTGTCAAGGGTACTAATAGGGTAAATACGTGGGGTTATGGGGATAGGGCCTGGATGGGTGCGGTTGGTGCAGATGGGCTGAATGGCCTCCTTCTGCACTGTAGGCATTCTATGATTTTAACTGTGAAAGGGTTTTTAAGTGAGTTATTATTCCGGGGAACATGTGCTCAGTCTATGGAACAGGTCCCATGGGAGAGAATGGAATCAGTTGGTATTCATTCATTCAAATACAAGTTAAATAGATTCTGTTTCAGATAATAACATTTTAGGATCCAGTTTGTGAGTAATTTGAGACAAGCAGTGTGTTTGGGAGCAACAGGTGACTTTGGACCTGTGGTTCTGAAAGCTTTCCACTGCTGGGGGGTGGGGGGAGGTTCCCACACATCATAACTGGGTCTGTTGTAAAGATCGATTGCTTTGATTAGTCAATAACTCCATTATCACATCATGTGACAGGTAAAAGGCGAACAAAATAGACCCTGGTCTTTTTCCATTTGCAAATCCTCTGCTCCTGTGTTCTACAGAGGAGGGTTGGCACAGGATGAATAGAGTGGTTGATTGCATCAAACGCCACAAGAGGAGTTGAGGACACGGAAGAATAACACACACAATAGCAGCATTCACAATGGACTTAGCTGATAACTTTGATCCTGCTCCGGTCCTATCGGCAGGACAGAGATTGGGTTAATGGGAACCAAACAGGAAGCAGTGGGAGACATGAGCTTGGAGCTGGGTGGTTACACTGAATTCAAGGATGTTAGAGAGGAAGGGAAATTTGAACATGGGAAGGTAACTGGAGACAGAGGGTTCTCAGGCAGGGGATGGTGATAGCAGTTTTGAAGGTGAGGGGACAGTGATTGTGTGGAGGGAATGATTAATAACATCCAGCAGCATTGGAGAACAAAATGCTGGCTAGTGACAAAACATTTGGATGGGAAGAGGTCAAGGGAAGAAGAGGTTGGTTTTATAGAGTTGATGAAGCCTCATCAGTTAAATATGTGACATTGACCTATAAAATATGGACATGTAGCTACAGGATATGGACATGGACCTATAGGATATAGACATGTACGCATAGGATATGGACATGGACCTATAGGATACAAACATGGACCTGTAGGATATAGACATGGACCTGTAGGATATAGACATGTACACATAGGATATAGACATGTACGCATAGGATATAGACATGTACGCATAGGATATAGGCACGGACCTATAGGATATAGACATGGACCTGTAGGATATAGACATGGACCTATAGGATATGGACATGGGCCTATAGGATACAAACATAGACCTGTAGGATATGGACATGGACCTATAGGAGACAAACATGGACCTGTAGGATATAGACATGTACGCATAGGATATAGACATGGACCTATAGGATATAGACATGGACCTATAGGATATGGACATGGACCTATAGGATATGCCCACTCGAATACGAACGATATTAAACAATTCTTCGTCATATAGCTGCTTCCCCGAATGACAGTGATGAACGATACAGAGTAATTGCGAGCCACAATGCTCCATCTTCAGTTCCAGCTGAGCACCGAGTTGACTGTCCGGAGTTTGTGTGTGTGTGTGTGTGTGTGGGGGGCGGGTGGGGGGAGGGGGGGGGGGGAGTGCGGGGTGGAGACAGGGCTATCGAACTCAGTAACCTCGGGTTGAGGAGCGGGAGACTCGACATGGTTCATTTCTGATCTCTACCCAGTGATTCCCCGCCGCAATGTGCAGATTGAGGGGGAGAATGAAGACCAGCAATCCTCACTGTGTTACTGGGTGAGACACTGGGGTGGGGGAGTGAGGGACCCTCACTGGTGCCACCCTCCTCCCGCATCCCCTCCCTCCCCCGGGGGTGGGGGGGGGGGGGGGAGAGTAGCAAACAAAATGGAGAAAAATGTATCCTGCAACCAGTGCCTTTCTGTCACTTCACCGCTTTAACGTTTAATTCTTTGTTTTATTTCATTGTTGCAGATTGAATTCCTTATTGATTCACTTGCTGCTTAGATCAAGCTTTTGGTTACCTGTCTCTGATGCCTCCTTCTTTGGCGCACTGTGGATGGCCTTGTCTGATAATGCTTGTGCCAGACACCTTGGGACATTTTGCTACATGAATGTAAGTTGTTGTTGTTGATAATTACACTTCAACCGCATTCCGTAGAATTGTAATCCACTGCTTCACAGCAAAGGCTTTTAAATTGTTGATTTGAAAAGAAACACGCAAGGGGGGGATGTGGTGTATGTGTCAGAAATGTCATTTCGTGTCGGTTTCGCATCCACTGGGAGTTAACAAAACCAACCATTTATTAAAGAGGCTTTGTCAAGAAGTAACTCTCCTGTTAATGTTTGTTTGGCAAGGCTTCCTTTTCTGGCTCACTTGGTGGGCACGTTGCCTGACGCGTAGGGCAGGGACCGGAGTTAATTTCGCCAGTTTGATTCTGTGGAAATGCTGTCATTGGCATCATCGCTGGACAAGAGGGTGTGAGGGTGGGTGTCAAATCCTCTGGGGCAATTTCCCGGAGATCTCATCTGATGAGTTCTCACTCCCGAACACTGACACCCGTACAGACAGCCATCCAATATAAACCCTTGCATTGCACCATTTACCAAATATAAAGTCTCTGCATCATTTTGTGGAACAATCCTTGACGGTCATTGGCAAACAACCAATTTTCCCACCGAAAGAGGAAATGCTGGAAAATCTCAGCAGGTCTGGCAGCATCTGTAAGGAGAGAAAAGAGCTGACGTTTCGAGTCCAGATGACCAATTTTCCCACCTCTAATATGTTTGTAATTCAGAATGAAATTGCTTCAAGAAAATTAAAAGAAGGCACTTTATTTTCACCCAACTGTGATTTTATTCTCCTTGGTCTTTGCTGTCAGTAATGTGCAGAAGATTAGTCTTCCATTCCCGGAGACTCCGAGGCAATCCCGGAGGGTTGGCAACCCTTATTTGGGGATGTTGGAGCGTTGAGATCAAAAAGGAAAAAGAGTTGCATTAATACAGGATTTTCCAGGAGCCTGGGACATCTCAAAGTGCTTTACAGCCTCGTGTAATCATTGTCCGAAGGTAGGGATTCAGGAAGAGTTCCCATTCCTCATTGCAGGAAACAGTGAGAAGTCTCACAACACCAGGTTATTTAAGGACATATTTTACACAGAGGGTGGTGGGGGCCTGGAATGCGCTGCCAGGCAAGGTGGTGGAGGCGGACACACTGGGAATGTTTAAGACTTATCTAGACAGCCATATGAACGGACTGGGAATGGAGGGATACAAAAGAATGGTCTAGTTTGGACCAGGGAGCGGCACAGGCTTGGAGGGCCGAAGGGCCTGTTCCTGTGCTGTATTGTTCTTTGTTAAAGTGCAATATGTTTATTTGGAATCACGAGTGACCTGATGAAGGAACAGCGCTCCGAAAGTCCGTGATTCCAAATAAACCTGTTGGACTTTAACCTGGTGTTGTGAGGCTTCTTACTGTGTTCACCCCAGTCCAACACCGGCATCTCCACTTCATGGCTATCTTTGCAGGCAAGGCTGTGCATGTAGGTACTTGAAGGGCTGCTGAGCAGGTTGGGTCTATGCTCAGTGGGCAGCACGGTGGCACAGTGATTAGAATTGATGCCTCCGTCCGCTTTCCAGTCACTCCAAGGACAGGCAGTGTTTTTTTTGGGGGGGGGGTAGGGTTTCCCTCTTCCCCCCCCCCCTTCCATTTCCCCAGGAACCCGCATTCAATTCTGACCTTGGATGACTTTGTGTGGAGTCTGCACGTTCTCCCCGTGTCTGCATGGGTTTCCTCCGGGTGCTCCGGTTTATTCCCACAGTCCAAAGGTGTGCAGGTTAGGTTGATTGGCCATGTTGAATTGCCCCTTAATGTCAAGGGTTTTAAATTAAGTTTAAGTTAATTTAGTGTCACAAATAGGCTTGCATTAACACTGCAATGAAGTTACTGTGAAAATCCCCTAGTCGCCACACTCCGGCGCCTGTTCGGGTACATTGAGGGAGATTTTAGCATGGCCGATGCACCCTAACCAGCACATCTTTCGGACTGTGGGAAGAAACCGGAGCACCCGGAGGAAACCCACGCAGGTGCAGGGAGAACGTGCAGACTCTGCACAGACAGTGATCGAAGTCAGGAATCTAACTCTGGGCCCTCACTGCTGTGAGGCAGCAATGCTAACCACTGTGCCACCCTGCTACCCCTAGCAGGGACTAGTAGGGTAAAAAAAAGTGGGACTATGGAGATAGGGCCTGGTTGGGATTGTTGTCGGGGCAGTACTGTGGCACAGTGGTTAGCACTACTGCCTCACCGCACCAGGGACCCGGATTCGATTCTGGCCTCGGATGACTGTGTGGAGTTTGCGTATTCTCCCCATTTTTGCGATCCGGGTGCTCCGGGTTTCTTCCCACAGTCCAAGATGTAAGGGTTAAGTGGATTGGCCATGCTAAATTGGCCCCTTAGTGTCGGGAGACCAGCGAGGTAGATATGTGGAGCTACTGGGATAGGATTGTGGTCAGTATACATTCGATGGGCCAAATGGCCTCCTTCTGCACTGTAAGGATTCTATAATTGTATCTGTGGAGAGAGAATAGATCCAACGTTTCGAGTGAGGGTGACCCTCTCAGAGCTGGCTAATGTGTCGATCTAAAAAGAACCATTAAAATATAATCTGCAAATAAGAAGCTCTGGTGTGCAAGGAGTTAAGAAACTGGAAACCTTGTTTGCGCAACAATCAGTGCAGATCAGAGCCGCGCCAAAATGTCTAGACTACCACATGATTGCAGACAGCCAATGGCTGGGATGTGCTTTCAGAGGCCCAGAGTGTTGTAGAGAGAGAGAGAGAGATAGAGGCAGCGGAGAGAAAATGTGCAGAGTGCAGTCTAACTGTGCATGCAGGGCACACTGATCTGGAGCCACACACACTGAGAGAGAGAGAGAGATAGTCCATTCTCCAACTCACTCCTGCCTCTGTCTGTCTGCATTTACTGAAGATTTGGGATTATAGAGAAATATGCACCCAGCATGTTGGTGAAATCTACAGTGTGAAATCTGCACTTACTCAAGATCTCGCCTGGATCTATTGCAGAGAGAGAGACATTTCTACTGGAGTGTAAAAACTGCTGCTTTAAAGGGAAAGACTCGAAAGCTGATCTGCTTTATTGGGAGGGAGGGGGGGGGGGGCAACCAGGTGGGGGGTGTAGATTGGGGCAAGTTACTGACCCCCCCACTCTCACAGAAGAAAATCTTGTTGCCTTTTAAGAAATACCTTTGTTGTCTCAGTGTGTGGATTTGTCTGGCTGCTGTTTTTTTTCAGGGGGGTAATTCATTTTTGCTGCATTGGTTGCTGCTGTTGTAAATTAATTTCTCCCCTCCCTCCTGCACCCTCTCACCTCCCTCCCCCCCCCCCCCCACCCCACCCCAGCCGAATGTGGCATCTTGCTGTGCAGTGTGGCTGTGATCTGCTCCCCGGGCTAGCTGGCTGTGCTAATGCATGGCTCTCTTCCCCGGCTTGATGCAGTGTGACCTGGTACCTTTCTAAATCCCTCCCCCCCCCCCCCAGGACAAGAGAGGGGGAAGACGGACTGGCACAGTGAAGCTTTACCCCTCGGCCTCCCCCCCGTCTATAATCGGCGTATGTTCAGGTGTAAACGGTCGGGCCTTGTACGGCGACTTTGGCGGAGCAGGCTAACGGGGGGACATGGGCAGGAGGCGGACGATTGGAGCGACCTGGCCGGATCGGTGAACGAGCTGAAGTCGGTCACTCACTCGCTGCTGAAGCGGCTGAAAGGAGAAGCCGCTGGAACTGTTGGCCCAGGCGGTGGAGAGCAGCGGCGGGCTGCACACTGCCTGTGTCCTGATGGCCAAGAGTGAGCTGAGGCTGGGCAAGCACAGCCTGCCCCCCCAGCTCCTGCTCTGCCGACTCTTTCGGTGGCCCGACCTCAAGCATCTGTTTGAACTGAAGCGGCTGTATTCCTGCCAGGGCTTCTCCCGGAGCGCGGAGAGCGGCACGGTTTGCTGCAACCCCTATCACTTCAGCAGGCTGTGTGGACCAGGTGAGTGAACTCTCTCCCCTCGCTCTCTTCCCCCCTCTGTCCTCTTCTCCTCTCCCTTCCCCCCCCTCTCTTCACCCCCCCCTCTCTTCACCCCCCCCTCTCTTCACCCCCCCCCCCTCTTCACCCCCCCCTCTCTTCAACCCCCCCCTCTCACCCCCCCTCTCTT